>NW_026252127.1:0-218036 GCF_025399195.1 Umbelopsis ramanniana AG
CTGAAGATGCGAGATATAAAAGTTGATTAATAGATGTAGATATCAGCATTGGTGAACACAAGTGAAGAATGATATATGTTCAAGATCAGCGGGACTGACTTCTCCAACCTAGACTGTCTCATGATTTTATGAAATTGCTATTGGCAAATAAGCAGTCAGCTCATATTGTGGTAGGCAGAGGTGCATATTCGAAGAAAACAATCGTATATTGGAAGATATCCGTTTTAATTTTTTGGCAGAGTTCAACATTTTGATACGAAGCTAAACTTATATGATGTCAGCGCAAATTATTTCTAAAAGGACTGTATATTTCTGATGTAGTTTCCGTTATTTTGATTTTATTGCAATACATCGGCCAAATGGGTGATTACACGATTGAAATGTACTTTTTCTTTTTTTCTTTCATAGCAAGTTTAATGACACCTCGTGAAGGAAGATGCGTTCTCTGTATAAACAATTTTTTTTTTTGAAAATCTAGTGGAGTATGGGAAAAGCTTATCCTTGTCGTTGACTAGGTTGACGCGACGAAGTTAGAGAAAATAAAAGCCAGATTGATATTAAATGACAATGGTCACTTACCGAGGTGCGCAGCGAATGATATCGTCGACTCTGAGAATCATCTCAGCGGCTTCAGATGCAGAGAGGAGGACCTGCTTCTTCAACTTGAAGGATTCCGTGATACCCAATTCTCTGACATCTCCAACCTTTCCGATGTTCATATCTGCGTAGATGGGTAAAGCATTTAGACGACGAACACAACACTAGTACCATACGCATAAGTCCATTGTTTCAACTTACCGAGACCGGCCGTTTTGTGGCCTTCAGTGTGTGCGGCTCTCAATTGTGCAACCAACTCGGATGAGTCGTAACCAGCATTGTCGGCAAGGATAGTGGGCATCTGGCGAAGAGCCTTGGCGAAAGCCTCAGCAGCAATAGCCTTCTTACCAGCAGTCTTTGCGGCGATCTCATCGCAAACCTTGGACATCAACATTTCAGAACATCCACCACCAAGGACTGTTCGTGGTTCCTTGACAGTCTGTGACAATACAGACAAGGCATCGTGCAATGATCGCTCAGCTTCATCGAGCAATTGTTGTGTAGCTCCACGAAGGACAACGGTACAAGCCTCACCAGCAGCGACACCAGAGAATTTGATCAGCTAATGTAACACGATGGTTAGGTCAGGTCACAGCGTGATAGGAAAAACTGTAATGGAAGTTGCCTGCACATACCTTGTCTTCACCAATGATGATTTCTTCGATAAGGTCGCAGTGACCGAGTTTGACGAGTTCAGGGTGGTCGAAGGTAGATGCGATTTCTCCACCTATAACACAGGTATATAAGCATCTTCACCAGACTTAAGATAACAAAGGAAATGCGGATTAGCCTTACCAGTAACAAGAGCAAGACGCTCAACGCCCTCAAAATCAGCATGCTCAATACTGGCGATACCAGAATCGGCGAACAACTGTTCGGGCCAGTTATAGATCAACTGACGGTTAACAAAGCAGTTAATGCCGTGGGCCTTGATCTTTTCAACCTTAGCCTTCATCTTTTCACGTTCGGCACGTTCAAGTTCAGCGAGCTTTCCAGTAGCATCGACGCGAACTCGGGCGCCGAAAACCTTGATCTTGTCTGTATCCATAGCTAAAATCCCAAAATGTGAGAACCGGTGTAAGGGGTTGCAAAATATGAGATGCCTGCTTCAACTTACGGGTATTAGCAACGAGAATGGTAGCATTCTCGATACGCTTGGGGCAGTTAACACCGATCTTCTTGTCAAGAATGAAACCTATGATATGGTGATAAATGGGGTTAGTATTGGTGTTTGCGCTGTCATCTCTTCAGGTGATCATTTCCAAGAATTTTAAGTAGCTAACCTTCATCGAGATATGAATCTATGAGTCTGCCACCAGCCTTCTTGATGATTTGGATGTGTTCCAAGTTAGTTGAGCCCTTCAATCTGAGAACGGCATCAACAGCCAAGGTAGCAAAGTATTCCTTGTCCTGAGAAAGAACTTTGGAACTCAAGGTGGTCTTTGCGATGTCGATCAAATCCTTACGGAACTTGGCCTGATCGTTGCTGTTATCAACTGCACTTGCTTCCAAAGCTTTGTAAGCGGCTGCGCTAGCTAAACGGTAACCTTCAATAATGGTTTGAGGATGGATTCTTTGGTTGATAAGACGCTCAGCCTCTCTCAAAAGTTCGGCAGCAAGAACACAGACAGAAGTGGTGCCATCACCAACTTCGTCATCTTGAACTTTAGAGATGTTGACTAACACCTTAGCGGCAGCATTGTCGAGGGCGATCGATTTCAAGATGGTGGCGCCGTCGTTGGTGACCATAATCTCGCCAGTTGTAGCAGATTGGAGAATTTTGTCCTGAGGATGACAGATTGAAGATTGAGCACATGTCAAATGATCGACGAGTAAGATGAATCAAAACGGGACGGAATTCTCACCATTCCCTTGGGTCCAAGGGTGCTTTTGACAAGATCTCCTACAGCAATAGCACCGATGAAGGATGACTAGATAAAAGCATGGGTTAGCGTACCTGCTGGATCCAAGATCTTGATGAATGCAGTAATGCTTACCAAACGAGCATTCTCGGCTCTCTCTTCAGTAGCTTGTTGGTCGAAAATTTGGACTGGAGCCAAAGACTGGAACAAAACAAAAGCAGATCAGCTATGCTCTACACAACGTAATCAACCTATCTAAAATCTCTCACCATTATGCAGAAGATGAAAAGTGATGGATGCTTTCAGCGATCTCGTAATTATTATTTTTTTCAGGCCCGAACGCGTGTTCCTATAGTGTCTGAAGGCGAAAGATAGTGTGCACGTGTTATAAAGATTGTATTTGAATTAACTCACAAAATCTTTTCTTCTCGCTTTAGAAGGTATGCTGCTGTAAGCTTGTTATCACCATATTCTTGATAGATATATGAATATTTAATGTATATCAAATTACGTAAATCCATTGCAACAGATGATCCTCTATACGGTTGCCAAATGAAAGCCACCCACTAATGTCGCGACCGTTGTTATTGCTTAACGTTCTTGAGTTCTGGTAAGCCAAGTGAAAAATCAGAATCCAATTGGAATCCTTAAAGATTAAATAAAGTAGTCATCATCATAGTTACTGTCCAGGTGATGGATAGCAACACGTACTCACGCCACAGGCCAAGTCGTAACAGATCGAAGGTACATATTTGCAGCTGCTTCCATACTATGAGGAGCAAAATACACGTACAATGGTGTACTGTTGTGCATTTTCTAATGCATTCGGGATTAGTAGCGTTCACGCCAACGAGGGTGTGTTCTACCAATACGAATGGCACATCGTTGATCCATGGTAAACTGAAACACTGAGCAGATCGTATAAATAACATACTCATTAAGCGAGTATGTTCGAAACTGTAATGATCTTCACAGTTATGAGATTGTGAAGCAAGGATGTGAGATTATTTTGTGTTGTGCTGCTTTGCTTCAAATTTCTTGCAAAAATTCAATTCAACAAATTGAACTTGAGAAACCCGATTTCATTATTTCTCTTTGTTGTTTTCAGACCGTTGTTTCCGAAGCAACTAGACTTACCGAGCCGCCTACTTCAGCGCGCAACACATAACGTACTGTTGCTAACTTTCTGAGTGAGCATATGTCTCTGGCTGCTGCCAAAACACCGGGTAAGATGATTTTCTTCATGCTGCTAATTGGGGGAACGGACGGATTCCATTACTAGATTGGTGGATCCAACGTACTGTCTAGCATCCGCACACAACCCCCCATTTTACTTCTCGTTCCACACTTTCAGTTGCCATTATGGTTACCCTACTTCCTATACTGCCTCATTACACAGGCATGCCCCATTCGCATTTGTAATCCTATCTCATTTTGTATCGACCCTTACACAAAAGTTATCAAATCTTCAACCCAACTACACTTTCGTCTTTTCAAACCTGTACCATACTATTCACCACCTATCCCGTTATTTTTTCACCTCAACAGCTTTTATTGCATTGCCGCCTCACATACCCTCATACCCACTCTTCTTTCGTATTATCGTGACGGTGGCTTGTGCTGTGCTACAGCGACCGTAGTCCAAGCAACTTGACTTTATAGTCAATGCGTCCCTGACTTTCGATCTTTTATGACACTACTAACCGACTTCTGAAATCTACCATTACAACAGTTGCTGCTAATATCATGTACACTGAGGAGTCAGACCAGTATTTATCCAGCGACAGTCTCAGTGATGTGGAAAAGGACCTGCGTTCTCCTTTCAATGGCTGGGAAGAGCCCAGCGAAACGGAAGCTGGAAATGATCCCAACGCTTTATTGCGTAAAGCTCGTCGACGAATAGTGGCATCCAGTGACGAAGAAGGCGAAGATAATGACGGCTATAGTGACGATCAGTCTGATAATAGCCAACAAGAGTCGAATGGGTCACCACAGCCAAACTATGGACATACTTCATCTAAACAAAATGAAGATGTCGACTATTTGGATCCAGACTTGTATTGTTTACGTCGCTCTGGGCGAACCAACTCTCGTTCAAAGCTGCCAAAGGTAAGCTTCAATACCATTGCTAAGTCATGGTATATCTTGTCTACATTGTACTGATCGCATATATATTATTATAGCAAACTGGAAAGAGACCCTTGTATGCTGAAGATTCATCAGAAGATGATACGGAAGGCGACAACTTATATACTGCTACAGCTACCTCACGTCGACGGACTAAGCATGGTATGTTTTGTGGGAATAGCTGTACTTAAACACGATAGAGTGTTGCATATTGATACAAAACTCATTTCAAATCATGTTTGTTGTGTAGATCCTGCGTCGGAAGAAGAGAAATTTAATGAGGAATCGTCAGAGAGCGAAAGTTTTGACGATGCAGAGAGTGATGAAGACTTCAATGTCAAACACACGCCACGCCAATCGAAACCAAGACCAAGTCAAAAGTCAAAGTGTAAGATAACGCAAAAATCATTAGCATGACGCGTAAAACATTGAAAATTCATCTTCATGATTTTTTTATAGCTGCGAAGCCGGCTTCTGATATTGAAGACTGGAGCACATGGTCGTCACCGAGATATTCCACTCGTGAAAGGAAGATCAAGAGTTATAACGAAGATCTCATGGGATCAGATTCATCTGACCTTGATATGAAACTGGAAGCTTCAACACCAATACCAGAAGTTGAAGAAGGTGAAACCATAGAGAGCATTCACGATCACCGAAGAATAGAACGACACGGTATGTAGCTTGCTGGGCAGATCAATGCCAAAAATCTGCCATCGTTCTGAAATTTTTTCTTTTTTTTCCTATGCAGAGGAAGATCAAGATGACATACCAGAGAGGAACATTGAGTTTCTCATCAAATGGAAAGGGCGCTCACATCTTCACGATTCCTGGGAATTGTTTTCCAGTCTCACAGATTATAAGGGCTTTCGAAAAGTGGAAAATTATATCAAGAGTAATATTTATGAAGTTGCTCGATTTAGGCGACATCCCGATACCACGAAAGAGGAAATTGAGCAACACGACATCAATATTGAGCGCAATCGAGCTGAGCTTGAGGAATGGAAGACCGTCGAACGAGTCATTGGCATGCGCGACGGTGTGGCTGTAGATGATCGAGGGTTTCTGACCACCGAATACCTTTGTAAATGGAAAGGTCTGAGGTACGACAATTGTACCTGGGAAGCCGCAGACCTGATTGTAAATGACTTTCAAGCGGAAATCGACGCGTTCCTGGATCGAGACGCCAGTCTCAAAGTTCCTTCCAAATCCACTGTTATAGGAAAACATCGCCCTGCGTTCAAGCGTATGCAAGAACAACCTGAATATATCAAGGGTGGAGAACTTCGCGACTATCAATTGTTAGGTGTGAATTGGATGGCTCATCTTTGGTCACGTGATGAAAATGGAATCCTAGCCGATGAAATGGGTTTGGGCAAGACTGTTCAGACGATCAGTTTTCTCAACTATCTTTTCCATGAACAAAGAGTATACGGACCATTCCTGATTGTGGTTCCACTTTCGACCTCTGAAAATTGGATGCAAGAATTCAGGCAGTGGGCTCCTGAAATGAACGTCGTTTGTTATATTGGAAACCGACAGTCTCGCGAAATGATCAGAGCCCACGAATTCTATCAACAAGGTGGTGTCAAACTCAAGTTCAATGTTCTGGTCACGACTTATGAGCTGGTCTTGAAGGATCGGGCAGAACTTGGAGGCATCAAATGGCATTATTTGGCTGTGGACGAAGCTCATCGACTAAAGAATTCTCAGTCACAGCTACATGAAGCTCTACAAGGGTTCAATACCAGTAACCGTCTTTTGATTACTGGAACACCACTGCAAAACAACATCAAAGAATTATCTTCCCTTGTCAATTTCTTGATGCCATCTCTAGACATATCGGAGTGGGATGTAAATATTGATGAAAAAGACGACCAAGAGCGTCAAAAAGAAAAGATTGGTCAATTGCATACTCAACTCAAGCCTTATATGCTTCGAAGATTGAAAAAAGATGTAGAACGTTCGTTACCAAACAAGACAGAGCGTATTTTGCGAGTGGAACTGAGTGCCATGCAAATGCACTACTACAAAAGTATCCTTACGAAAAATTTTGCTGCATTAACGAACGGTAACGAAAAGCAAAAAAAGCAATGGCTCAATATTGCTATGGAACTTAAGAAGGCCAGTAATCACCCTTACCTGTTCCCTGACGCCGAACCCAAGTCAGATAACAAGGTGGAGTTACTGAAGGGCCTTGTAACAAATAGTGGCAAGATGGTGCTGTTGGATAAATTGCTTACCCGACTGAAAACGGATGGTCATCGTGTGCTCATTTTCTCTCAAATGGTCATGATGTTGGATATCTTGTCGGATTACATGTCTTTGCGTGGACATCCATACCAACGTTTGGACGGAAGCATGCGACCTGAGGTGCGAAACAAGGCGATTGAGCACTACAATGCGCCCGACAGTCCTGATTTCGTTTTCCTATTGTCAACTCGTGCTGGAGGAATGGGTATCAATCTCGTCACGGCGGATACTGTCATCATTTTTGATTCAGATTGGAATCCACAAAACGATCTGCAAGCTATGTCGCGTGCGCATCGTATTGGTCAAACTAAATCGGTCAACGTCTACCGGTTTGTTTCCAAAGGCACCATGGAAGAAGACATGATTGAACGTGCCAAGAAGAAGATGGTGTTGGAATACCTACTTATCAAGCAGATGGATACGTCTGGTTTATCGTTGATGGATAAAAATGCCGTGTCGACCGATGCTTCTAAAACGTCTGGCAAAGTTGGTGAACTTCCATTCAACAAGGAAGAGATGTCAGCCATTTTGAAATTTGGTGCGCAAAAAATGTTTCAAGATGAACAAAATACCCAAAAACTCGATGACATGGATTTGGATGACATTTTGGCTCGCGCTGAACATACTGAAACATTGACCGGTGAGGGTGGACAGTCTCTTGGAGGAGAAGACTTTTTGGCTCAATTCCAAGTTGCCGATTATGGTGGAACCGATGACATTAGCTGGGACGATATCATTCCTGAAAACGAGCGACCTGCTGCTCCCGAAGATGAAGCGACTAATCTTGAATTTTATGACCGAGCCGCCAAACGCAAGCAATACAACTATGGTGAAGCATCGGATGACAATGAATCTGTGCACGGTGACGACGCTGCCAATGGTACCAAAAAACGCAAAGTAGCTCGTTCCGCGACCAAGAAGAAATCAGGTGGTGTATCGAATGTTTTGAGCGAACGCGACTTGAGAGCAGTGATTCGTGGATCCACCAAATTTGGCGATGCTAGAGATCGGTATGATGAATTCGTATCCGATTCTGATCTTGTCAACAAGGACGCCAGCTTGGTTCTGGAGGCCAGCGACGATTTATACCAATCTTGCCTAGCCGCTGTACGTGAACATGTGAAGCAAACTCGCTCCGGTGAAAACGGGGCCGATAGTCCGGATGTACCTAAGCCTGTGCTAACTACTAAGCACAAGGCCATTCTAATAACATGGCGCGACATCAATAGCGTGAATGCTGGTCAAGTGGTTCAACGAGTGGACGACCTCAAAGTCTTGCATAACATGTTGAAGGACAATGCTCAACTTGCCAAGTTCCGCATCACCATGTCATTGAAACCTGTTACCAGTTGGGCATGCCAATGGGGTCATCGGGAAGATTCAATGCTACTTGCCGGTATATATAAACATGGGTTTGGAAGTTGGATCAAGATTCAACAAGACGAAGCGTTTGGTCTTGGTGAAAAGTTCTTTTTGATGAATGATGATGAAGATGGTACAGACGATAAGAATAAGGCAGTCAAGAAGAAGGGTAAGACCGAAACCAAAGCTCCCAAGGCAATTCATTTGGTGCGTAGAGGTGACTACCTACTCAAAACCATCGTAGCTGATCAAGAAATGAAGCAAGCTGCCGCAAGTCGTCGACGTAGCAAAGCTGGTAGTTCAAAGCCTAGCCATTCACCGAATATTTCAGCATCCAAACCCAAAAAGACTGCATCCACCACTTCTCTCAAATCATCCCCCAATCCCAGCTCATCCCCCTCTCTCAAGACCAAGTCCCCTAAACTTGAAGTCCAAGATGCCTCCGAAGATGCAGCTTCAGGCTATGAGAGCATGGACGAGGAGAAAGTGGCCATGGTATTGAAACCCGTCAAGCCCAAATTGGTACGATTAAGGGATCATGCTATGAAGTTGAATGGTTTGGAACGATCTGCGCTTATTAAAGACTGTATTGGAGCGATTGGAGACCACATCAGTCATGTTGCCAATAAGCAACCTTCCAGTGGAGCCCGGGAAAAGCTTTCAAATCACATGTGGTGGTATGCCAAACGATACTGGCCATTCAATAAGATCAAGCATCAACAATTGAAAACCATTTACGATAAGCTTCAAGTTACTGGTTCAACCGGGTCACCCTCGGTTTCTTCACCTAGATCTGAGCACAAGAGTTCTAGCAAGCAGCATTCACAACGAACATCGTCATCCCTATCACACCGGGACCACAAACGACGGTATCGCTCGGATGACAATAGTAGCGATGAAGGTGGAAGACGACGCGAAAAGAGTTCTTCCTATCACAAGCGATCGAAAAATGATCGCTCTCCAAGTCGAGAACGTGATCGAGGACGTACACAGCGAAGAAGTGTGAGTAGCTCAACAAGTCCAAATAGACACAGACAAAGGAGCTCCAGTAGACGACGGAGATATCGAAGTAGATCTCGCGATAGGTCAGACTCACGATCACGAGACCGACGGCGGCATGATCATCACCATACAAAAGACAGAGACTCTCGACGGCAGCGTTCAAGCTCTCGGAACCGGGACGATGGCCGTCACCGTAGATAGGGCATTGTGGTTTTTTTTTTATCTCTCTCTTTCTCCTTTTTTTTTTTGAAAGCGAAAAGAACCAAATAATAAAATGGGTGGTACGATTGGATATTTAGCAATGATAAGTAGAAAAACATAAGCATAAACTCGCCTTTTTAGAAGCATGATGGCAGGCCTTGTCGCGCCACAGTTGTCCCTGGGATCCTTTGAATTAGCTGACGCGTCTCGTTGGGCAAACCGCCACAGCGATCGCCACATAAAGAAATGGCCTACGTCAGCAAATTGGCTCTCCTCCAAAAAGGACATTCGGTCAGGAAAGGAAAGAAAAAGAACCAAGTGCTTTTTATTCAACCACCATGTCCATCAACATCAATATAAAGTCTTCAAGTGATAAGAAGTTCGTCATCACTATAGAACCTTCGAAGACCATACTTGACCTTAAGGAAGCCATCGCAGCCCAAACGGATGTGCCAGCTGATAGACAACGTCTGATCTTTTCTGGCCGAGTTCTAAAGGATAACGATCTGCTGTCGGATTACAAGGTTGCCGATGGAAACACCATCCACATGGTGAAGGGAGCTGCTCCTAATCAACCCAAAGGTATGGTATTTATTGAGGAGGCGACACAGATTACGATGGACTTCCGTTTGAAGCATTCCGACTTCTTTGTCAGCCAGATCTCGTTTTGCTTACATACAGTTTTCATTCTGCTTGATAGATACCTCCAGCGCTTCGGCTGGCAGTAACGCCTCGGCACCCACTAACACCTCGACTACAGCTCCTCCCACATCACAAGCATCCGTCCAGTCACCCATTACTTCTCCCTCTGCTACTCCAGCCAATCCCTTTGCTGCACTTGGCGGTGCAGGCGGAATGAACCCTTGGGGTATGGGCGGTGGTATGGGAGGTGGTATGGGAGCTGCCGGACTAGGAGGCGCTGCTCCCGATCAAAACATGATGAACCAAATGTTGCAAAACCCCATGTTTGCTCAATACATGTCAACCATGCTTCAGAATCCCGCCGTCCTGGATTCGATTATATCAACCAACCCTCATCTATCCAGCATGGGTCCTGAAATACGGCAAATGATGCAATCTCCCGAATTCCGTCAAATGATTTCTAATCCTGATACTATTCGTCAAATGGCTCAGATGTCCTCTGCCATGCAAGGTATGGGAGGCGGCGGCGGCATGCCTCCTGGCGGCGGTTTTGGCGGTTCTCCATTCGGCGGTATGGCCAGTCCTAACCCATCAGCAACAGAACAACAGGGCTCGGCTGCTGCTCCTCCTTTCAATCCCTTTGCAGCCTTCGGTAACCCTATGCTCCAACAAAATACCTCGGCTCCAACTGATAATCGTCCTCCGGAGGAACGATTTCAGGTGCAATTACAGCAGTTGAATGAAATGGGTCTGTGGGATGCTGCAAAAAATATTAGAGCTCTGCAAACTACCAATGGTGATGTGAATGCTGCTATTGAGATTCTCTTTAGCGGTGGCAACATATAATTGAACTCCTTTTGTTTCCTTCTTTCCAATAATATACAACGTTCCCCTTCTTCTTTTTTTTTCTTCATATTTCCAAACAAAAAGAACCTACTCTTTTCTCTCTTATTATTTCGTTGATGGAAAACCTGCTTGTCTTTTGAACCGGCTTGGCTTACAAGAAACCAACAAAACGTTTATCCAACTATTTTTTTACATTCGGGCTTGTGAACTGTTCGATAGGTGTTGTACTTTATAACATAATTATTATTTTTTTCATGTCCGTCCATTGGTTTTCAGGTCACGGCATGTATTGACCCAATGTCTTCATCGTGCTTATGGGAAGTATTCAATGCAATGTGCTTCACCGTATCAAAGTCAAAGGTACCTTGCTTTCTGAGTCCTTCGAAGCATACGTAAGGCAGCTCGGCCCATTCTGGCTATATATGACATTTAGGTACGACAATAAATTTCCAGTCCAAGCTGATGATATAAGAGAAGCAGAGAGCAATGAAGCATGTATTTAGAACTGCGCATGGCAAATAATTAAGAAGCACTTCGTGTGAACGAATGACTGATTACACTACAGCCATTTACGCTCAATCTGATGACGAATACGTTGACGATCCTTTTGTGTGTGTGTGCAGCATGAAAGATAAAGTAGGTTACACGACACGTAAAGAGGCTATGTGAGAACGTTGATGAGGGCGATTATGCGTCCCTTTGACAAGGCTATGTCGTTTTGTATACCCTTCAATCGATTATAAATCCTCATACTGATTGATCTCTTTTGGCTGTAATGTAATGTAACGTAACGTAGCGTAGCGTAACACGCATTCCACATATTGCGTTTCGCCATCCATGCCAGGTGGCGTGGCCTCGTCCCTTTTCCATCCCTCAGCGACAGAACCATTGTGTCCCTGTGGAGATTAGCGGCGCGTGCCCACCATTTCTCCGCCCCATGTGTTGTGTGGAAGTGTCTGGATCCTCCTTCCACTAGGCTCTTTGCCATGTACGGAATAGCGAAGCGAAACAAGTACCACCGTAGAATGGCGTTGAAATGTACAATGTTTGAAAGAGCCGATTGAAAAAAGGATACATTTTATGTGTCAAAGATTTTGTGAAAACAGAAACTTTGAAACTGAAATGAACTAGAGATGTCGAAAGGCTCTCTAAATATAATGGTTGGCTCATATAGCACGCTATCCATTTATTATGGGAAGTATCGGTTGTGGGTATATAGTGAAAGGTATGAAGTTGCAATCTAAGAATGAGCAGCGGCGGTTTTCCATGGCGTTCGGTCCATTGGACACTGCTCCTGGCTGTTAGGGGCGTTCAACCACTTGATTAAGCAATGCATGTGAAATACATGGCTGCATTCGCCCCATATGAGAGGGCAGCCATCACCTGGTACGGTACATGTTGGGCAACAGGCATCGTAGGCCACTTGACATATACCACAAACATCTTCATTTTCCACGTCCCAAGACCAGTAAGCCGGCACGGTCCATGTGTTTACTTTGATCTTCATGGTCAATGACAAAGGTCGAGAGCGCGACCGTCCCATGCGGAGGAGTTAGAAAAAAACCCTGGCAGGCGGGGGACTCCCCCCATCAATGTCTGGCAATGCCTCTGATTGGTCCATTTGGCCCATTGCCTGAACCGAGTCCAATGAGAACAAGGTGATGTATTCAACGTATGTAAATTAAGCATATGATGAAAGAATGTCCACGTTCCAGAGCGCCAAATGATCTTCACTCGGTAAAACGATGTGGTTTTTTTTTTTTTAACGAAAGCCAGTATGATTATCATACTAAACCGATGCTCTGCCCCTCGAATCAGGATAGAAAATTTCTCTATGAGAGCTCTGCCTAGACAACGTGTTGGTCAGTCTTACTGGTTAAGGAAGGTAATTGACCCGATCTTAGGACATCGAGACCTGTGCTTTTTACTGCGCTTTGTACCAACGTCAATGTCATACTAAATTTCATGAGTTCCACTGTTCGTTACGATATTCCGGCATGACACGACTATGACCCTTTGCCCTTTTTTTCTTTTGTTTTGTAGCGCCGGCCCCACCGCCCAAAAAAATTTTCCATCATTTTTTTCATCCACCGAGAGAACGACGCCCGCTGGTCAGGGCACAAGTTTCATAAGCACCGGAGGGCTAAATGACAGATTAAGCTAATAAATGGGGGGTCACGAACATTTGCTTTTGGTGGACGAGAGGACAGTTGACCTGGACGCCATGGGTGGGCACGCTTGGCTGACGAAACCAGTGTAGAGAGAGAAACGGTGGCTGGCTGCGCTGAATCACTGCCAAGCAAACTGCCCAACTGAGCTTACAATTGTTTAACAGCCATTTTCTTTTCAATATCTCAAATGAGGGAGAGGAATGGCCTCAAGATGCACGCCATAAAAAAAAAATTCAATCCTATCCACTGCAAGCCATCTTCTCAACCCATCCCACTTGTTCCAAGTGGTGGAGAACCTGACACATCTTTTAATAGAAGAAATAGCCAAATTCAGACGCCGTGTGGAATAGTTGAAGGAGGGGGGGGGGCCACTTTGGGAATTATCTGTCATGTTCTGGAAGGGTGGATATCACTTGAAGTTTGCAGTGCGTTGTCCGTCTAGATCTCCACCGTTATGCACGAACCGAGTTCCAGGGCCAGATGGATACACCCTTTCTCCCGAATTTACTCTGGTCGACCAAGTGGTACACTCGTTCCAAATGTCCTACGATTTTGCCACACTCTGTTATGCTCATCCTGTTTGCTATCGACTTAATGAGCATGATGTAATGGAGAAGCGTGTGATTGTTTCTCCTTTTTGTTTGCATAGCCTATGGGGGACATCGAGTGTTGCTTGACTGGATGGCCCCTACTCCCCCCAAAAGTGGCGCGTATGAGAGGGTGCATGCTGATGGACCCTTTGCTATGGAAATTCCATACACCCGGATGTTCCGCTGCTACAGGCAGGATTTTTGGGGAATATTTTGGTTGTTTTTTATTTATGTCGAATAAACATCCAATGTTTGTTGAAAAAAAAAGACTCGCTTCAACCGATGCCCGCAAAGATAGAGTTAACATGACGAGAGGAAAAGTACAAGGTATGAATGAGTGAGAGCGTTATGACTAGGTGGAATGAGGTGATGAAATTATAATACAAGCAAGAGAGGGTAACTGTAATAACAGAAGCAGAAATATGTACATCAGGGAGTGAATCGGGGAAAAAACGAGATTAAGGATGTGCAAAAAAAGAAAAAAAGCGTTTTGGGTGAAGTCGGGTAAAAGTGACGGCAGCCGATCTTTTAGCGAGCGAAAGGAAAATTCGGGATATGTAAACCAAGGCGAGCGATTTTACTTGGAAATGAGTTGTTCGCGGGAATCTCGTGTAAGAACGCCATTGATGGTCTTCTTCAGTATATCCACAGCGATAGGTTTACTGACACATCCATTCTGCAATAAAAATCATGTAAGTGGGTGGGTTGATTGTAGGTAGGAAAGCGAATGGTATTGTATACATACCATACCAACATCGTAATAGGCCCTTTTCCACTCGGCAGAGTCATTGGTAGTCACAGCAACAATGGGAATAGAGCGGTTGCACGCAAGCACATCATATTCAGCTGTTGATTGTCGGATGTGACGAGCCGTTTCAATGCCATTCAGAATAGGCATGTCAATATCCAGTAATATCAAGTCGTAAGAATGTAGTTTGAGTAATTCCAAAGCTTTGACTCCACTCTTGGCCACTTCCAAATGCTCGACCAAATGGGCCATGTGTTTCCGTAACGTCTGAGACAAAATGGCGAGGTTGATCAAATTGTCATCCACCAACAACACTTTCATTCGTCTTCTACAACTGCTGGAATAATTGTATGGTCTAAACACAGGAGGTTGATACAGTTCACGGCGCTTGTACTTTAGAGATCGTTTGATGCCTAGAGCAGTAGGCTTTCGAACCTTGAGGGCAGGAGTTGATGGCGGAGAGGGTGGAAGTGATATACATTGATTCATTAACACTGGAGAAAACTCTTCAGGAAAATCCAAGGGATGGCTTCCTTCCGGTGGAGTAGGAAGAGATGAAGTAGTGGGAGACAAATGAAGGGTTGCTGGCTGACATAGATGATGAAGGACCTTTGCTGATGGGTCTTGTGAAGAAGAGAGCTTGAACATTGGCTGATGATGAAAGGCTCTTGATGGTTGAATTGATCCTGTATTATATAGAGCGATGGAAAGGGAAGAGAGAGTGGGGCCAGAAGAAAAAAAAAAAAGAGGCGATTTGATATATAACCCAGGAAATCGAAAAGGTTCTCGATCGAGTCCAGACTCCAAAAACCGCTTTTGGCTCTGTCCCCTCATCTCTCCTCTAACACCCCGCCAACTCTCCCCCCATTTTTTTTTTTTTTTTGAAACGAAGATCACTGGTAGACAAAGCCTTTATCATTTTATTGGTCACTGCCTGAAAAGTATGCCAGGATACTGTTGATGACAACCACCATGGCGACATAACTCCACAATTTACTGCCCAATTGAACGTGTGGGTCTTCTGAGATGACGTGCTTGGGAACCTGTGCAGTCAGGTAGTGAGTGAGTGAAAGCTATTCCATCCATCCGGCCCAGCCTTGTCAAAAAATAAAAAAAAATGATGCAGCTACCAACATACCTTCTGGATAAGTCGTTTACCCGACCGTCCACCATTCCAGCCGTTCGGATATATGAAGTTGCTCGAGATCTCGTCCACTTGAGTCTGATTCAAAGAGTTAGAACGAAATGCCGCGATCGACTGCAGTGTAAGGGCTCATTATTTACCAATTGGACGGACATGAAGGTGAATGGGCAATTAATGCTTGCAATGTTTGGCGTCGCTGGAGACGGCCTTTGGCTTTCAAATCACCTGACTCAGCGTCGTTCCATTTTTGGGCCTTTGGTACCTCCAGCAATTCCAGTTTGTCATGTTGAATGAATGGAGTGTGAGAGTCAGCTCGACTTAAATAAAATCATTTTCATTTCATTCTCTTGCATAGTTCCTTCGTTTTCATTCCATTCGTTCATCTCTGAAAAATATGCTGCACAAGAACCCCACGGTCAAAGTATTTTCTCAGTCACAACCGTCAGAAAAAGCCAGCCCAGACGCCCTGCCAGCTGATATTGTCAATGCTATAGAAGTTGACCAAGTAGATACTGGTTTATACACGTCCCGCGAATTATGGAAGCCCTTTGGCGCTCGTGGTGTGTTTGGTGGTCAGGTGAGAGCGCATTGATAAAAATAACCAAGGAGCTCACTATTAGCTAATTATAATACAGGTAGTGGCTCAAGCCCTCCGCGCAGCCGCCAACACGGTTGACGCATCGTTCTACGTACATTCTATGCACTGCTACTTTATCCGTGCGGTAAGATAGCGTCCGCCCACATGATGCTATGTTTTTTTTTTAAAAAAAAATCCTCAATTCTCATCGTTTCTCCTCGTCAGGGCGATAATGATCTCCCCATTCTTTTCAAGGTAGATCATTTACGCTCGGGTAGAAGTTATGCCACTCGAGTGATCAAGGCTACTCAGAGGGGCAAGGCTATTTTTACTGCCAGCGTGAGCTTTGCTCAAGACGAACCTGGTCCTGTTCTTCATCATCAGGTAATGCAGGAGCTATCATTATGCATTGTGGCCAATATCATTCATTTTAACCTGTTGCATCATCATGAAACCAGCCTCAAATGCCTTCAGTACCGCCACCTGAATCTCTGCGTACGTGAGTATGAGTGCATTTTTCCAATCAGGTTATGGTTGTTTCGACCTCCTACAAGCATAACCGGTTTAACCGTACCCCCTTGTTTCATACCATTTTTTAGTCATGCGGAAGTCGTATCCGTAATGCTGGAAAAGAATAACCTTAGTCAAGAAGAGCAAGACCGACTGCTTTTAAGAGTACAGGAGGTCAGTAGAAAACCCTAAATGAACCATCCATTCTAAATTTAAGACCTCCCATTGCTTCAAACTGAACCGTCTAACTTCTCACAGACTGCAGCTTTGGATAGCAGATCTGTTGTACACAAGTCAGGCAAACAGGATCGTCAGGTTGGTTTTTTTTCGACCAACGTATTGGGAAATCGCTCAATGTTTATCCCTTTACTGTTTCGTAGTATACCTGGTTGAAAACTCAAGGACGTTTGGAGGATGATGATCGTACCATCCACGCTTGCATCGCAGCCTATGCTTCGGATAGAGGGTTCATTAGCACAGCCGCCAAAACACATGGTATGACGGGTAGAGACTTTGGACTCATGGTTAGTTTGGATCATCAAATATGGTTCCATGCTCCTTTTCGAACCGATGAATGGTAAGTCCTTCGGCTTTATACTGAAACTTTAAAAAAGTTTAAGCGCTGTCTTAACAATTCAAATCCCAACCCAACGATCAGGCTATTGTACGAAACTACTTCCCCTACGACGAACAATGGCCGTGGTTTGTGCATGGGCCAACTATACACTCGTGACGGCCGTTTGGTTGCCACTACAGTGCAAGAAGGGGCATTGCGTTTGAAACGACAATCAAAGGCTTGATATTGGGCAGCGCAGGAGAACATCGGAACGGTTTCGAATTTAATAAAAGAAATTGTATATTACGGCGAGTGAAAAATCGGTGTACTTTTTTTCCATCACATTTTTTTTGTCCTCTCTTCTTTCGTGTTTGCCAAGTATGATTTCAAGTGTGTTGAGAACAAGTGTGCTTCGACACGTCAGAACAGCCACCTGTCATGTTGCTCGTCGATCAGCTTCAACCACCGCTGCTACCGCTCCTACCAAGGTGTGGCCTTGGGCCCTGGGAGCAGCTGCCACCGGCGGAGCAGCAGGCTATTACTATGCTGGCCAGCCCGTCAAGGTTAGTGCGACCCAAGGCAAGACTCAAGCAAGAGAGAAAGTGAGCACAAAGACCATCAAGGAAGCTTATGAGCGGCTACAGAAAGTGCTGCCTGCACAGGACGTCACTGTTGACGAGGAAGCACTACAGTTCCATGGTTTCACCAGTAACAGCTACCATAATGAAGGCGCTCCCAACATTGTGACATTTCCACGAAATACACAGCAAGTAGTTGAAATCGTCAAGATCGCGAATGAACTAAAGTAAATCTCGTTTCTTTTCTTTTCTTTCTGTAGCCAGCTCATGACTAACGCGCGCACCTTCAAACTCTCTCCACACCAGTGTACCTGTCATACCTGTTGCTGGCTTAACAAGTCTGGAAGGTCACTTCAGTGCTCCGTATGGAGGAATTTGTATATCATTTGGAGAGAACATGGATAATATTGTAGCCTTTCATGATCAAGACATGGATATTGTCGTTCAACCAGGGGTTGGCTGGGAAGATCTCAATGCTTTCCTCAAGCCACATGGCATGTTCTTCCCATTGGATCCTGGTCCAGGGTAAGGCGCATAGATTGAAAAAGTGGGAGAGGATTGGACAGTGGGTACTGACAGTGTATTGGCTATAGCGCTTGCATCGGTGGTATGGTAGGCACTGGATGCTCTGGTACAAATGCTGTGCGATACGGAACCATGCGTGAGTGGGTGCTAAATGTGACAGCCGTCATGTCGGATGGAAGTGTCGTCAAGACAAGACAAAGACCTAGGTAAATCAGCGACGGCTGGCTTATCATGACCTCACTTACCTTGCTATTTACAACTCACATCCATTATCCAGGAAATCATCGGCAGGTTACGACCTTACCAAACTGTTTATTGGCTCGGAAGGCACATTGGGTATTGTGACAGAGATTACACTCAAACTTGCCACCATCCCAAAAGAAACTTCAGGTAAGAAAAAAAGTGGATGTTCCTGAGGAGTTGGGGTTCCAACTTCGCTCTGCTCAATTTGGAAATTCATGGTTTTCAATATTCCAGTGGCTGTTTGCGATTTTCCCAGTATTCGAGATGCTGCAGCAGTGGTACCGGAAATAATGATGGCTGGCATTCAGGTCGGCGCCGTAGAGCTACTGGATGATTTGATGATGAAAGCGATCAATATGGCAAACCCTCGCTTGGGATACGAAGAGAAGACGACGTTGTTTTTCAAATTTTCAGGTCCAGACAAAGCCCAGGTTGAACGAGACATCACACTTGTGTCTGAGATTGTCAACCGACATAAGGGCGGTAAATTCAAATATGCCAAAACCGAAGCTCAGAAGGACGAGTTATGGGAGGGGCGAAAGGTAATGTTTCCAAAGCCGTGAATTCCATGTCCCCCTTCTCACTCATGTCCCCCCCCCCCCAATAGGCGGCGCTGTGGAGTTCTGCATTGTTGAAACCGGGCTGCTCAATCTGGACTACAGATGTGGTGGTGCCTGTGTCTAGACTTCCGGATTTAATCGAGCACACCAAAGACGACGTTGCAAAATCTTTTCTACCCTGTCCCATGGTCGGTCATGTTGGCGATGGAAACTTCCATGTCTTCATTTTGTTTGACCGGGATAGCCCAGAAGAAACCGCTGAAGCCAAACGCATTAATTCCCGATTAATTGATCGTGCCATTCTTATGGAAGGTTCTTGTACAGGTGAACATGCGGTAGGGATAGGCAAGAAAGCCTATCTGCCCAAGGAGTTGGGCGAATCTACTATAGACCTGATGCGCACTATCAAGTATGCTATTGACCCAAATGGCATCATGAATCCTGGAAAAACGCTTCCGGACAAGGAATAGACGTTATAACGATACCCTGGCAAGGAAACGGAGTGAAGGGAGAGCCTGGCCAGCGCCACAGAAATCCACTATATCCGAATTTTATTGGTGTGCATACAAATGTTTCATTGGACCGTAATATAATATAATCACTCTATGAACCAATCATTGCTTTAAAAAAAATGTCCCTTTTACACAGAACCCATTATTGGGTAAGTGGAGATGCTAACACTACAAGGTCGTCTTCACGTACAAATATTCCACGTTGAGAATCCGTCTGAAAATACCGTTGGCCATCTACAGACCCGTCATTTTTACCAACTGCAAGAGAGAGAGAAAAAATGTGTTCAATGCCAATCCATAATGGCCGCCTCCCGTTACCAAAAATCAAAAATATCTAGCGCTTACCTCGACTATCAAGTTCAACGCCAACCCACGTTCCATCTTGCCCGACCAGTTTACCCAAGTAACGAACATGTCCTTGAGTAGGGAGAGGGCGTCTGAGTAATTCAACGCGGGCACCAATGGTAATGGGGAGGTAAGTACTCTCATCATCGTCACTTGAGTCACTTCCAGCGGAAAGACTCCAGCGATTGCCCCTTGATTTCCGAGGCTTGGAGTAACGTAGTGCAGCCGGTTGGCGATTAGGTGAATGGGACCGTGTCGAGGATCTTGAACGGTTGGGTGATCGGGTCCTTGCCGGGGTTTCGGGTAAAGCGAATTTCAGGCGTGATTGGCGAGGAGCCGATGTGGTATCATCACCGCCCGTTTCAGTACTCGTTGATTCAATAGGTAACAGAACGTCGGTCAATGAGGAAAATGATCCATCGGATGAAGGTGGAGCATGACGTGCCTGACGCCTCTGACGACTTTCAGTTTCCAGTGACATAAGATCAAGCATAGCTTGAGGTTGATTTCGAACCTTGGGGATGGTCAAAGGCTGCGATTGATAAGCATGAAGTTGCGGGGTAGCATCAGAGGAAAGCGACCTTTGCACATTGGCAAGTTGTTCAGGCTGGCTTAGATCCACTTCATCACCTGTTGAATTGGGTCGCTTGCTTGCGCTATCTGTCGTATCTGTGTGGTTCGACGTTAGTGGAGGTGATGTTGGTCTCTGAGTGTTGGAGTTGGATCTTGATCGTCTTAAGCCACCAAGAGAAAGGCGTCGTCCATGGGTGGACGATGATCGTATTGAGCTTCCTTTCACCTTGGAAGGCTCTGTATCGGCGGCTACTTTGGAGGATTTTGAATAAGGCTTGAAGCTAAATAGGTTCATGAAATCCGAGTCCATGGGTTTTGAAAGCGTTCGATACGGCACACCAATATCTTGTGGAATGAAAGAAAAAATGGAATTCGTCATTTAGTAAAAATATTGGTTCTGCCCCAATGCTGCATTCACGGTGCACACAAATGATCCTGCCCACTCCTTGTCAAAAAGACCTACCTTCAGCCATGGTCCGTAACACCTCCTTGTCTAGATCCTTGAATCCATTCTGTGCCTTAACTCCAACCCATCTTCTCTTGAGATAAGCAACAATCTTGGCACGGCTAGCATCAAGCACCTCACCAACAGCGATGTTCTTCACTACCTCTTGACGACCAATTAGGTCTCGTACAATGCCTTGGTACAGAACGCCAGCATTGGCATCCTGCATACCCTCATCCAACACTCTGTTCAACAGAAACTCCAAAAAGTCGCAAGAAAATCCAAATCCGATGCCATCCACGCACGATAATAAAATAGGGTATTCGACGCAGAAGTAATCAAAGTTCATGGCCACTAAGAGGGCGGTTTGATGGATGATTGGGTTTAAAAGACTAAGGGTAGCGATGGACCAGGTGGGGAAAGGATCGGATGCACGCAATTGAGACAAGCATAAATGCATGGCGTGGAAAGACTGGATGGCATTGTGTTTGGTGATTCTTTGCAATGTCTGCGTATTGATGTCGCTTACAAGAGCCGAAGGAGATACTTCTGTTCGCACCAAAAAAGAGTTGCTTCCAGTGTCCTCTGATACAATACCCAATGAATTCACCAATAGAGCAAATGGCTTTTGTGGCCATAACTTTGCAATACCTTGGATAGGATCTGTATAGAGGCGAAGGATGGTGGGTCTGAGCTTTGGCACAGAAGCAACCACCTTATCAGAAAAGGATAATACTGAAGGTAACAGCAATTGACAGTCGGCACATGTGCATTTGAACTGATCGCAGATTTGAGCTATCTCATGCATGGCCAAAGCACACGTAGTATTGGTTTGACCAAGGTAATCGGCCCCGCGAAACACCTTTTGCATCAACCGGAGACCAAATTTCTTTTGTGTTAAACGTCCTGCCGCAGTCGAAGCGGTTTTTCGAATAGGAGCGGTGGGGATGTCGAGGCTGCTACTATAGTAATATTGTAATATACAGCCGAGTGACGCAGAAGTGAAGAGCTCAGGTGGAACATGAATGGTAGGACTTGATGCTTCCTTGAATTGAGAGTTGAATAATGCATTAAAGTAGGGAGATTGAGCCGCTAACATGAATCGATGCACGGAGTATGATGTGTTGTCTGCACTAGACACGGCGATAGCGGGGACGTTTGCTTTGGATGGTATATTGGTGGGAGCGTCGACAGCAACCACCACGTCAACACAAATTTGATCCTTCCGCATACGACTGATATCATTCAACCATTGTTGGTGATCACCGGTAACACCTTCCTCAATGATCGGTAACAATTTGATTCCAATAGTCGATTCCAATTCCATCACTGAAGCTCGTATAGCCGCCGCTTCGTCTGATCCCAACGGTGGAGTTATTGGCGCATTCACTTTATGATCACTTTCATCCGATACTGAAGTGGATGTGGAGCTGACTTTGGAGTCCGTGAGTGAAAGCGCTGACAATTGTATTGAGTCGGACTCTGACCATGCCACAAACGAGGCGGTATACCAAAAACGTATGATCCGCTGCAGCATATCTACTGGTATACAATCTGCTTGTAAATCCACATGTTGAATTCCTTCTGATGCAATTGGTAGAAACTTCGTTTGAAAATCTCGTGGAGCTCGCGTTTTTATTATTGCTTATAAGGAAAAATGCAAAAACAATAGAGTTTAGTAAAGAAGGGTTCGTTTTGGGTCATACAAAAATGAAAGAAAAAAAAATCATCCTCCTACCGTTATGCGCCCATACTTGCACGTTGTCGCAGCGAAAGCAGACATCAGCGAAATAATTCTGAGGATGATCGACAATGTCGTGTAGTGATTTTTGTAAAATGGGTGGAGGTTTTGGGAACATGTAAGGTTTGACAATGAGAAGAAGAAAAAAAAAATTATATTTATGGTAACGGAAACCAAGCAAGCTTTTTTTTCTTTAGGTTTATGAAGCAGTGTGAGTCTCGTTTTTAGCCACCGTTAAAGCTTGAGAAAGCCTGTGAAACCTCTTGCTTGGCCGGAACCGCCTTTGCCACCTTTGCCCGGCCAATAGAATGCCTCAAGAAATTCTGGAACAGCTCATACGCCTCACGCTCTTCTAATCACGACCCCTGCTAATACATGCCTCTCGTCATATAGAAGAGCCGATTTCCATGAACACTGAGTACCAGAACAGCAGTCATGGATGGGAAGCTTCCATGGCATTGTTACGGCCTTTTGTCTAGCTAACATGGCGTGTTGTACTTTATTTTTAGCAATGGTCGATGTTTGCCTTCTGCATTTTCCTATAACTTGACTGTTTTGAAATAAATGGTTACGCTACATGTGTTGAAGCGGACCCTGACAAAGGGCTAGAAGGCACCATGCCTGTCACAATAGCAACGTTGATATGAGTCGGATGTAATGGGCCGTCTGATGTTAATTTTACAAGTCCGGGACGACGCTGAGAATCCCCGGACAATGCTAGAAAGATATTTTTGTCTGCGAGAACTGCGCGTCCCGTCCAGATGAGATTGGCTAGGTCTCGTATATATGTTGCAATTTCGACCACAGTTTTGCATGACGTTATCAAAAGCCAAAGGCAGCCCAACCAAGCAATACATATTTTGATGAAGCATTATAACTCCAAGGTTCAAGTACAGTTTGAAAGTGTATGCAGAAAATTCTCGCTTACCCGGACATGGATGCGCGCATGTGCGATAAGCTATTTTAAATTACTGGTTATTCTACGTTGTAGACGCTGTACACTTAAACATGTTGGGGCTGACTGCAAAGAAAACAAATAATTGGACGACACGACATCACTTAGTCATTACCATGCCCTTTTATTTTAGACTATTTTCCTCACAAATGTGTCTACAAAATTAAAGCTATAGTGAGCCGACAAAAGAATAGATGATTCGATAATTTGCGTGTAGTGTATGGCTACCATTTGGTGAATAGAACTTTTTAAAAACCTCGATAAATCCAAGTCATATGAACCATAGCTTCTCTGCAACCGTGGCACAACAGCAGTTGACCTCAAGATATCGTAGGTTACATCTTTATCGATTTCTTGGAAACGGAAAAGGGCGTTCAGAATGGCATTGTAAGTTCACATCAGGTTTAATGTAATGTTAAAGGGTGAAATATGTGTACAAAACATATTTGTGCAAATTACGCTTTACCCTTTACCGTTTTCATTGCATTGTCTTGCTTGTCCAATCATCCTGTTCTTACTCCCTACCTGCTTATCGTTAATTACATCTCCCACTTTTTTTTAGTAGGACAAATTCATTCAATCATGAAACATATCATGATGGAGATACGAAACTAACCCTGTCGACACCTCTTTGACCATTATCAGTCCAAGCTCCATAGCTTTGAAATACACGTGACCAACGGACCGAAGCTTTTGGGTCATCGCGAACCCAATTGGACCCCAGCCAGAACAAAAAAGCACGTTTGCCCACAACCGTTGAATGAGTGAACAAGAAAAGCTGGAGAAACGCAGGCAACGACGGCAGCAAAAGATCATGGCTGCTGCCGGTGATCGTCTTAGTCGGATAACTGGTACAGCATATCGTATGTAATCTTTCCAAAATGGAAATCTTTGACTTTTTACCTCTGTTCCATCTTGTCACTAACCGTATTGCGCAATGTTCCGGATGCAGCTGATCGATTGACTCCTTCACCAGTTCCATCTCCTTCGAACTCGACTACCTCCATTAAGAGTGTACAAAATATAGAAAACCAAAGGGTTCGAGCTAGCTCACCGCTGGAAACGTCATCGTCCACCCCCACCAGCCGCAACTCACCGGATCCAAATGTATTACAGCTTCCTCGCCGTGGAAGTCACCTTGACCCTGATGATAGCCTGGGAGCCCCTCCATCCTCCGCATCTAGCAGTCAGTTGGCAGAACATTTTCCTGGAGAAGACGAAGCCAATGCACGCATATATCAGGATCAAATGGCGGCAATACAGCGTATGATGGGTATGGGTGGACCTGGCTCATCTCCGTTTGGTGACATACCTGGTGCACCAGGCATGTTTGCTGCATCTTCATCGCAACAGGATCCCATGTCCTCGTTCCCCTTCAATCCTGCGATGATGGCGGGTATGCAGCCGGTTCAAACAACGCCTGATACGACTGCCAAGTATTGGACACTGGCTCATTTTGTCACCATGGCAATGCTGGGCATTTATGCTGTCATCACCGAGTTCAAGACAAATGGGCGCTCTCATTTTGCAAATCTTATTCTCAGCAAGGAGCCTGACAGTCCATTCTCCTCTAGTTTGGCGTTTGTAAGTACCAGCCCGAGAAATTGGTCACAACGGCAAAAGCAACTTTTGTATGCTAACCACTCGCCTCTGTCTGCACAGCCCTTGTTCTGGTATTTTGTAACGCTAGAGTTGATATTACAATCTTCCAGACTATTTTACCAAAATGTGAGTACGGATGAGTAGAGGTTATGCACTGTGACTTATGGTTTTCTGAACGATGTATGTATGTTTAGGGTCAGCCACCGTCGTCTTCCATGCTCGGTACCATAGCCGGATTTCTTCCCCCACCATTTTCCACTGGCATCCTGCTGTTCTTGCGATACAGTTTGATATGGAAATGCCTCGTCAATGACTGTTGTTTGCTCGTGTTTATCATAGGCATGGCTCAGCTCGCATCTGCCGTTTTGGGCTGAAGAATTAACCTGGTCTCCACCACCACAACAAAAAACAAATGTAGAAAATGAATTTGAAATCATAATAATAAAGCGCCGGTCAGTCTAGCCTCGCCTTATAATTTCTTGGATCGGATCATCACCGAGCGTACGAATGCTGCAAAAAGAAAGGATGTATTTGCAATTGGGGTGTGTCTATGATAGTAGGTAAATGTTGTAAACAGGTAAGAAACAATATACAGGATGAGAAAAAGCGATATCTATGCGGCAATTTCCATAAGTTGTTTGCAAATGGATGATGATTGCTGGCGAGCGAGTTCAATTGTTTTTGTTGATTGATCAGCTAGAACACACAATGTTAGAAAAATGTGTGATGTGGAGAATAATCAGGGGGAATAGACTTACCGAATGATACAGTCAAAACAGGCTTTGTAGCAGCCTCAGGAGACTTGATAATTTCATATTCAACAGCAGGATTGTTGTACTGAACTCCAGGCAAGTCTTCCTTGATGAAGTGTCTAGTATTATGAAAAGCGTTAATTCATGTTTAACGGAATGGTGGGTGCATATTGTACTTACCTTGCACCAGCGCACTCATTCTTGCCCTTCGTGGCCAAGGAGACCGAGATCTTGGTGATGTTGGGCGAAAGCTTTGCTGCGCCAAGGCCGGATTGTAGTCTTGAGAGTATCTTTTGAGTTGACATGATCTATGTGTCAAATGGACCCTTTGTGGATTGGGAGTTTTTTTTTTCTTCTGCAGTTGCAGAAGGCAGCCAGTTATGTCACGCACACAGACACTTTGAAAATTATCATAAAAATAAAATAACTGAGCCGTGTACAATGATATATTCTCAAGGCATAGCAATACTATTAACTCTAGAGCCAGTTACTTGAGAAAATAAATTAAAATGATGTTATCGTCTATTGATGTAGATACACTGTAATAACATCGATGGCCTTTGTGGACAGCATACTCAGTCGATTTTTCCGCCGTTACTGTATGTAGCTGAAAAGTCTGTATCACGCCAATCCAGTTAGAGTGGTACACCACTTTGATGTAAGATATGCACGCATAGCAACGCCGGAAGAAAGGAGAAGGAAGCAAGAGACGGCTTTATTCAACAAAAGCAGAGCTTTTAATAAAATTGTTCAAAGTTCCCAGTACCACCGAAGGTTGGGAAAACGGCTATTTGAGTGGCAATTGTGGTTATTGCCACACACACGCACAGCTTTTTTTTTTTTTTTTGGTTCTCCCTCACCTTCATCCCTTAGATGCAGACACTGATCAAAGACAGACCACGATGGCATCTGCTATTCATGGCTTTCCTTTCGTCAGTTGCTCTACTCCTCACCTTGAACCATCTGTCTAGCTTCGATCCTTCACCACTTCCATCCATTGCACCTGGCCAAAACTTGAGCATTCTACTGTCTAATGCAGAATTTGACTGCAACGCTTGCGAAAAACCAAATGTGACAGAACCTAAGCTGGCTTGGGAAGCTTGTTTGGACAGAG
Organism: Umbelopsis ramanniana AG; assembly: GCF_025399195.1. Taxonomy (NCBI): domain Eukaryota; kingdom Fungi; phylum Mucoromycota; class Umbelopsidomycetes; order Umbelopsidales; family Umbelopsidaceae; genus Umbelopsis; species Umbelopsis ramanniana. Next base: position 27,134 of record NW_026252127.1, read on the forward strand.
GTTCTGCCCCTGAATACTATATGTCGATTGTCATTGTAACTCGGAGTGACGACTACGCTGGTGACCAACGGCATCGACTACAAAATATGATTGATAGCACTTACATTTTGGCTATGCGTACACGTACCCGCATGGAGCTTTTGATCGTTGAATGGAATCCGGCGATAGGAAGACAGCGAATCAAGGATATATTTAGGCAAGTGTCATTTTGAAAAAAAAAAAAAAAATGGATGTGGAATGGCCAATACTCATGAACAATATAGGTTCAGGAGATCAGAGTACTTGGTGTATAGAATCATCAGCGTCCCCAAGAAGATCCATGACACTCGTCCTAATATCGGTAACATCCCATTACACGACTATGAGGGCAAAAACGTCGGAATTAGATTTGCCCGCGGGGAGTTTATACTCTGTACAAATCAAGGTTGGTTTGGCATCAATGTGTGAGGCTGGCCCAAAGTCCGTTGTTAAGAGTAACCCCGTTTTCTCTCCTGGTGTATTTAGACAACATCTGGTCATGGAATATGCATAATGCTGTGGCATCAAAGTCATTTGTGCCCAACATGTTTTATTCCCAGTATCAGGACAGACACGATAAGTAAGTATAGATTGACATGTTCGAGGCTCTATTTCAAGCTTAAAAAGCTTATTTTTATCTTTTAATCCTAGTCATGCCGACCATTTACCCAAGACGCTTGTCCGCTTGCCATCCTTCCCCAATGATGAAAAAGTTTTCAATGCTTGTCCCATCAATGCTTTTGGCTACGGTCAGTTTGTTATGCCTACACCCGAGCCTATCACCATGGACAACTTTTTCAAAATAGGACAGCACGCTGGTGACTTTATTCTTGGTCATCGGGATACATGGCGGATCCCGCGAGGATTTCGTGAGGCAGGAGGAACGGCGTGGATTGATATGGAGTTCCTCATGACTGCGCAATGGACATTCGATATTCCCATCACTTTTACCTACAATACCCTCTCGTGTCATCAAGATCATGCCAATGTTTGGGAAAACAACCCCGGTGCTCAGAACGATAACACCAAAGTGGATCTATCCAAAATGCAAGCCAAAGAAGACAAGTACGTCAACGAACGAGGTGAATGGGGCCTTTATAACGTTAATATCTGGGAGATGGGTCTTGAATGTGCCGCATTCCGAGGAGGCTCTGGTGTTTTGTGATTGACAGAATAGCGTAGCGTAACGTCCAGCCATCCAAATCACCCATTTGTACAACACAACTTGCCATCTTTCACTTTTCATCTCCGAAGATCTCCTCTCCATGAGAGCGAGCGAACGCATTTCACAAGCAATTTTTTTTTATGTGACTTATTGGCTACCGCATTTTTTCTTAACTCTGAATACTAGATCTAATACTTGAAAAGAACATTGCATTTTTCACTCTAATAATAAAACAAATGTATCAAGGTAGGATGGAGTCTGAGCGCCAGCCAGTGTGGACTTGATCAGACGTTACTAGGAAGAAAGATCCAACTTTATGACATGTCGACAGGTGAGTGTCGTCCCTTAACTACCACACCCTTTTCCTCATTATTTCTGCAATCAATCCATACCATACTGTACATTATGTATAAACCCATTTTTTGTTGTTTATTTTCCATGTGGCATGGAGTACCGTCCACACCCTTTACAGGTACCAAAGCGAAAAAAAAAAAAATGGATCATAGATATGAGGACTAGTGAGAACAATGTCTTTGGTTCATTTGTTTGATGATGCGAGAAGTTTATGTGATGACGGTAGGGGTGTCACGACCAGTGAACTCCTTGAGTTGAGAGATGGCCAAGGCCTGGTCAATCAAAGGCTTGAGAGCCTTTTGAGTATCGGCGTCGTATTCGGCGGCATTATTAGAGTACTTTTCGACATAAAGGCGAACAGTGGCGCCTTGAGATCCAGTGCCAGACAGACGGATGATGACACGAGAGCCGTCCTCGAACACAATACGGACACCTTGGTTGCTAGAGACACTCTTGTCGATGGGATCATTGTACTCGAAGTCGTCGACGAAGGCAATCTTGAAGTTACCAAAAGTCTTGCCCTTAAGTTCTCCAGACTTGATCTGTCCCTGAAGGCGTTCGACCATCTCATTAGCTCCCTTTGACTCAACCTCTTCGTAATCGTATCTGGAGAAGAAGTTGCGTCCGTACTGCTTGTAGTGGAGCTGCAAAATGTCGTGGACACTGGTTGCCAATTTCTGCTTGTTGGCATAGGCGATGATGCTCAACCATGCGATAACAGCCCAGAGACCATCCTTTTCTCTAATGTGATCAGAGCCGGTACCGAAGGATTCCTCACCACAGATAGAGCATCGACCAGCATCCATGAGGTTACCAAAGAACTTCCAGCCGGTAGGAACTTCAAAGTGTTCCAAGCCTTGCTGCTTGGCTACCAAATCGATAGCTTGCGAGGTGGGCATGCTTCTTGCCAATCCGTTGACACCGTTCTTTTGGAAGTAGGGAATAGCAGCCTTGGCATAGTGGGCAATGATGGCAACACTATCACTGGGAGTAACGAAAGCACCTTTTCCAATGATCATGTTACGATCACCATCACCATCGGAAGCAGCACCAAAATCAATGCCTTCCTTCTCAACACGTTCAACGAGGTCATGAGCATAGGTCAAGTTGGGATCAGGATGACCGCCACCAAAGTCGGCAAGGGGTTTGAAGTTCATGACGCTGGATTCAGGCAATCCAAGTTCCTTAACGAAAAGATGGTATCCATATGGGCCAGTGACACCGTTCATACCATCGAATAGAATACGATAGTTGGGGTTGGACTTGAAGAACTCGCGAAGAGCATCAAAGTCAAAAATGGACTTCATCAACTGGACATAGTCTTCAGTGCTATCGATGACGTCAATGGTCATATCACCCACTTTGGTGGATCCAATGGTAGTAAAGTCGACCTGCACAGATCAGTTTAGAAGCCTGCTCACAGAGCTCGAATCCCATATTCATTTGGTCTTACCTTTGGTATATCAGCAATATACAATTCCTTGATGGTCTTCGTGATTTCATAGATCTTGTTAGTGACGCTCTCAGGAGCAGGACCTCCATTGGAGACATTGTATTTGATACCAAAATCATTGTTAGGACCTCCAGGGTTGTGAGAGGCAGTCAAGAGAATACCTCCAGTGGCCTTAAACTTTCGAATCAAGTTGGAAGCAGCTGGCGTGGAGAGAATACCATTTTGTCCGACAATCAATTTGGAGACCTGGGGAAGGATAAAAAAAAATTTACGTATCGATTAGGTAACGCGCGCCAAACCAATTTTTTTTGTCTATCCGAGAGACACTTCTCCCCCATCGATCTGATTTTCCTGCAGAACGCTTGCTCTTTTTTCCCAAAAAACAAACCGTCGTGAAGTCTCCCACGCACGTGGGCGTAACGGTTATGCTACGGGCGACTACCAAACTAGGTTGTTTTTTTTTCTAGCCCACCCCTCTCAATTGTGATCAGCATACTTACACCAGCACCAGCACTCAACTTGGCGATGATTTGAAGTGCCTCAGGAATGTAGTAACGTCCGTCGCCTCCAATGACGAGCGTTGCACCTTTCGCACCACCAGGTTCGGGGATAGCTTGAAGTGTAGCCTGCACGAAGTTTTCAGTGTAGTTTTCTTGTTGGAAGACCTTGACACGCTTGCGAAGACCCGAAGTACCAGGCTTTTGACCTTCGTATGGTGTTGTAGGTACAGTTTTCACGTTAACAGACATGTTTGCAAGTAAAGAAGAAAGAGAAAAGAATGACGAGCGCCAGGTTTGTTCCCTACAGACGGTTTAAACCCCCATGGCGGAGTCTCAAATGGGGCTTGCAAACACGACCAACCGGTAAGCCCATACCACGCTTGACGGACTGGACAACTGCCTGGCCGGAAGGGATCGACCATGATGGTGTTATCATCTCACATCAGTTGTGCTCGGTTCAGTTTGACCATCACCCGCTTTTATAACCATTTGCTATAGCCTGTCAATAGCTTTGGCAAAAATGCTTGATGCTCCCACGATGGGCTGGCTATCCCAAGCAAACAAACTGGCCACTATAGTTTAAGTCAATCGACGGCGAAGTCTAGTGTCAACAATGGATACGACTATCGGTTTAGATCATGGAATTATCTAGAGCCAGCAACCATAATAAGAATATTTTCCATAACCGGCACCAACACCGTAAAAACCTATAACTACATAGCCGATACCGGTGCGATAGTCCTTTGGTCAGCACCATCTGCTTCATTGTATGCAGGTACCTGGGTAAATTTACCTACTAAGCGGTTTAACGAAATTCTTCGTTGCGCAGTCCTCTCGCTTGATATCGGATTCGCTGATGAGGTGATATGTAGAGCAGTCACATAGGAATCTTGTACACACTTTGTGAGAAATAGAATCCTTTGAGTGCATGGAACATACCGTAGCTATCGATAAAGTGCATTGGGTTACTAAAAGTCTTTTCACATCGACTGGCTTCTATCAACGTCCATGTACATAGACTACAATGATGGCCAGAAGCGACACTGATGAAATCGTCGACACCCCGCCCTACGGGAGCCCCGGTATCATAACCCGCCATCTATCAAACATAAGTGTTGACTAAGAGCTTAATCAGCACCTATATGTCTATTATGTTTCATTTTATTCATTCCAAAAATTGATAGGTATCTAGGAGGAGCACTTGATAGGTTTGAGGATATGGACACACATTGAAAGGTTGGATGGTCGAAAAGGTTGGGGCAATTGGAGATGTTAGTTAGACACAGGGGAGCGATGCTGAACGTTCTATTGGCTAGCGGACATTGTTACATCAGCAACAGTCAGCCAAGATGACGCTTCAGCGGGCGTTAAAGTGCTTGGTAAATGTTCCGTATGGTAATAACGGTACTATAAAAATATAATTTCCATTAACTTCCCCCAACCGACATCTCTCTTCTACTTCATTTAACATGTCTGTTCTCGACCAAATCAAGCAATTCACTACCATCGTCGCCGATTCTGGTGATTTCGAAAGTAAGTATACGTCGCGACTACACCGACAGTCCTCAGTTCAGCCGACTTATTTTGACACTTTTTTTTTCTTTAGCTATCGCCCAATACAAGCCCCAGGATGCTACCACCAACCCCTCTTTGATTTTGGCTGCTGCCCAAAAGGAATCTTATGCCAAGTTGATTGATGAAGCTTTGCAGTTCGGTAAGGCCAAGGGAGGGTAAGTTGAGCCATATTTTCATTATCGGGAGAGGCGGAAAGCTTGTTTATGCAAGGATGACAGGGTGGACTTGTAATAAGGACAGTCACTGACATTTTCCCTTTGATACAGTTCCTTGGACGAACAAACCGAGTGGGCTTTGGACAAGTTGCTCGTCAATTTCGGTAGCGAGATTCTCAAGATCGTCCCTGGTCGTGTCTCCACTGAAGTCGATGCTCGTTTGTCCTTTGACAAGGATGCCACCATCGAGAAGGCTCTTCGTCTTATTGCTTTGTACAAGGATATTGGCGTTGCAAAGGAGCGTATTTTGATCAAGATCGCTTCCACCTGGGAAGGTATCCAGGCTGCTCACATCCTTGAGACCAAGCACGATATTCACTGCAACTTGACCCTTCTCTTCGGTTTCGGTCAAGCTGTTGCTTGCGCTGAGGCTGGTGTCACTCTCATCTCTCCCTTCGTTGGTCGTATCCTTGACTGGTACAAGGCTTCCACTGGTAAGACCTACTCTGCCACTGAGGACCCTGGTGTCGTCTCTGTCAGCAACATCTACAAGTACTACAAGGCCCACGGTTACAAGACCATTGTCATGGGTGCTTCTTTCCGTAACACCGGTGAAATTGAAGAGCTCGCTGGCTGCGATTTCTTGACCATCTCTCCCAACCTTCTTGCCGAACTCCAAAAGGATAACAAGAAGCTCGAGCGCAAGCTTAGCCCCGAAGGTGCCAAGAACGAGAAGATTGAGAAGGTTTCCTTCTTCAACGATGAGAAGAAGTTCAGATGGGAATTGAATGAGGATCCCATGGCCACTGAGAAGCTTTCCGAAGGTATCCGCAAGTTCGCTGCTGACGGTCGTAAGCTTGAGAGCACTCTCCGTGAGCGTATCCAAAAGTTGTAAATAGCCTCTTTGTGACTGGCCTAGGTGCTACGGGGTGGCTATCCCCACTTTCCACTGTTACACTGGGCCTGTGGTCGATCATGTAGAAATTTCCACCCTTTTTAACTCGTAAAAAAAAAAAAACTCCCTCACTTACATTAGCATGAAAAATGCACAAAGGCACAAATATGCACCCAATAAATCCCAACGTAGGCTGTAACATGGTGCGTCCATGATATCCCAAACAAAATTCTCACTTGATTTACAAGTGACGTGAAGCCAGGGGGGCGCGCGAGAGAGCCTGGGAAGAACAAAGTGGTAACACTCCAAAATGGTAAAGTAGTGTTACGGTTTCTATCCCTTACTGACCTTGGCAGATGGTGTGTCACCTTTGGAAATTACTTTGCAGCAGACATTACGCCAACGGGCTTGACACTCTTTCCATTATGCGCGAAGGTGACGCCGATCCGGGGTACTACCGATGTAAGTATCCCCTTAAACGCATGACCGCTCGAGAGACGTTTCATAACGCACTGCCCACCCCGCAGTTAACGCAGCACCTGTTCCCCCCCCCCCATTTAGGCGGTGTGAGTACAGTAAACACCTGATAACCGACTATGGGAGTGATAAGCGATTTATCTGCACAGATAAGACCAAATTCAGCTCGCTGAAAATACCTGTCAAAAGCGCGGGGAGGGCAATGTTTTACGATGTGATGCGGGTAGGTCACAGGGTGACGGGCAGGATAGAAATACGCTGAGTATAGTCAACGTTCGGTTGAATACGATATGTCAACCGCTAACGCTGCTTTGACTTCGATACATGTTGATAGCCGCAAAGCAAACCGCGCAAACCTGCCTCCCCCCCAGTTGGCTTCCTTGCACGGAGATTCATCTCGGAAAGTATTTCAATGCCCAGTTGCCTGAAATGATTCACTACTTTGGTCAGTCCATCGCGCCACAGCCACTGGATGGTCCAAAATCTGTGGGGTACAAACAAACGGGACACCTTATATCCTCACTGAAAAATAAAAAACGTCTTTTTGACAACCAATCCATGGTAGCAAAATCAACTCCTTGACCATGTCTACGCTACTTGAGACCTCCTAAATGATTTGACGTGTTACTTTCTACACATTGCAGAACCATCATAACCACGCACAGTAAAACCAGGCTGCACATGATCCCCGCAAATTTCGTGCAGGTTGCACCAAGCTCAGGTTGGGGGTGGGAGGAGGCCAAAGGAGTTCTTACCCTTGGTCACACTTGGTCGTTTTGGCCTCTCCAGTTTCCCACATCCGTTTCCTATTTATTTATTCTCAGCTTTTTTTTATTTTTTGCATCCTCTCTCCCTTTCTCTTTTTCTTCTACTTTTTTTTTTACCTGTAGTTCTTTTTCTTTCCGTCGTATCGCCTTGAAAACAGACAGGGCCTGCCTCAACTTCCATCCAGTGTTGACCGTGCAATGTACAAGTACAGCAACTGCATGGTGTTGAGGTTGCCACTGGAGATCCTCTGCCAAATATGCTCCCTTATACCCATGACGGATGTCACTCAGCTTTGTCGAGCGTCGCCTAAACTTGCTCAACTTATCTACAACATGCCTCACCTTTGGCGAGAGATCACCGTAGCCATGCAACCTCTCACTAACACTAGTCAGGCGCTTGCCTACAGTCAAAAACAGACCAGTAAGGTCCTCAATGATATACCCGATCGACTTGCTCAACGCCTGCTTTCAACTTTACTGTCTCGAGAAGCTCGTAATGGAATCAGAACCGTCACCATCATTGATCATGCAAAGTTCTTCTTTCAGCAAGACGACTCACGATTACACGAAATGATGCAGCTTGTGTTCAGACAATGCCCCAACCTTGTGCATTTTACACTACAGACATCGTCCGATATCGACTATTATTCCTTGATCGACTCCTTGAATGAAATTCCACCGTGTTCAGCACCTAAACAGTTTCAGCTACCGCGGTTGTCTAAATTTGAACTAATTGAAACTCATCGCCCGAGGCCTTTGTTGAACACCATCGTTTTGGCCGAGATACAACACGCCCTCTCCAACCTGACTCCTCATCCAGCGTTCTCCCAAAAATCATGCAAAGAATGTAGAGAATACATTGGTTACCAACAGCCCATGTGTGCACAATGCCTGACCTCACAACCTGAAGCCATACGGTGCCCTTTTTGTCACTGGCAGTGCGATGACTGTGGCGCTCATTTCTGCGACGGTTGCCAGAAGAAGGAATTAGTTGAGGTGCTTCTTGCAGACTATCACGGGGACACTTTACGTTACAATCACTCTGAACATACTTCTTGTCCACCGTCCAACCCTTGCCCAAATGGCAGTGGGTCGTCCAACACTACTCTGCTATGCTCTCGTTGCGTCCAAGCCCACAAGTGCAACAAATGTGAGATGTTATTTGCATCTGAAAATCTCCGGCACTGTGACATTTGTCAACAACAGTCCTTCTGCAGCTCTATCAGTGATGAATCGTTGACCATCCCTGAACCAACGCGGGCAGTACCGCTTATTACGTCTGTACATACTATTTATCGAGATACCCCCAGCAAGCCGACTCTGCCGAGTCATAACCTTCATCAGCTCACCACAGCGAGGCGTCATTCAGCCTCTCAAGATAATCATTCTTCAGAAAGTAGCGACGAAGAAGACGAAGACGACGAAGACGATATGGGATGCTGCCGATTCACTGAGAAATTCATTCGATGCAAACAATGCAAAATGACAGGATTCTGCACGCAGTGTCTCCCGCAGGCACGGGAAGGCATACGAAATTGGGTCACTGTTTGTCCCACTTGCGATGAATTTATTTGCCCACTCTGTGTTGCTGAAGGTAGATTGCCTCTTTTCTTTGCTCCAGGGTATGGCACCTCAGCTCATACCACTTGATGGAAACCCTCATTCAGCTATTTTTCTTTTCCTCTCACGTTCAAAAAAAAAAATCTCTCCCCCCAATGTGGTTCTCCACCTTGATGAAAATGGGAACCTACCCACGACCTTTTTTTTTTATTGTAAAACTCTACCTAACTTGTGTTACTTGTAAAAATTGGGATGGAGTACACTCCTTCGCTTTTGCTTTTGGTTTTCGATCGCAATTACCTAAAAATAAAATAAAATGCTTTTAAAAAAAAAAAGGCGGTAGTACATTTGTAAATCCGCACGCCGATCTCTTGGAACACACCCCTCATCTTCCTTTCTTAAACTCGAAAGAACCTTCTCTCCCATCATCTCATTCTAAACGACTTACAGCGGGAAGCATCATCATACAAGGACTCTGGAGAGATAATGGTTATTTCCAGCAATGAAAGCCAATATATGGAATGGGGGCGGTACAACTGCGCATGGGACAGGGCACACAGCATTTGGTGGGTGCACACGGTCCCGGTGGTATGAGCTTTTGTCTGTGCAGAGCGAAGTAATGTCACCTGACCTCACCCCTGTTGTGCTAAATTGACTGTATGCATTAAAACTAACTTTCAAACTTTAAAAAGTGTAACATTTTGATGTTCTGACAGTGCTGCGAAGCTCCCTTACTGTACCATGAGCTTGACGTCTCAATGATAGAACCCATGCGAGCCATGATTTTGTAGCTTGAGATGTAAAGTCCTTACGAAAAGATGCGTCAGGGACAGGTGTTATGATATAGTAAAGGAAAACAGGTACCATTCCCCAAACGTTGCCAGTTTCTAAAACATTTAATTAGATACATCATCCTTGCGCTGTATACTTCTATAAACATCAGAGCTGAAGGACCCGGTAAAGTACGCAGAGAGGGTGGCGTGAAGACCGACTCAAATCCAGCAGAAGCTATTCCTAGATGCAGCTTGGATTTCGATCTATCCACTCGCCATGGCCAATTCTTTTTGATAATGAGAGCCACCCTTTTGGACTTTTCTTAAGATTTTATGGCACCCCTACTTTCAGCTACATCACAACCATGAAAGGGCATTTGGATCAACTCTGTTTCCCTGTGTTCAGATACTTAGGTATGGTTATCGGTCTGGTTTACTTCAAAAGATACTGTTTGCTATGCAGATGGGCTTGGTGAGTGCACAGAATGCGGCGATAAATGCATCGTCATGGAAGCTTCAAGTGAAGCAGTGGAAGAGGATGTCGCGCACACCAGAGACGACACAAAGAAGATCTTCCAAACTGCTATAGAGATATTAGTAGCTCAACAACTGAAACTTCATTCGTCAGGGTTAGAAATGAAGTTACAGTCCTTTCTCAATTTGGACTTGATTAATCATCACGAAATTGACATCAAGTATACTTTGTGTATGATAATAAACCACTATGAATACATTCGTGCAATATCTCTTACACGTCTCGACTGTCAACATCACTGTATACGTCGAGAGGATGAAGCCAGAATTTAGTTGAAAAAGCATATATACAAAGCTGGAAGGGATTACAATTGACTACAACTAGCACTTATGTCTTCTTAAAATATATTCATACAAAGTTTACAAGTCTGCCTATCGTCTGTTCTCCACCATGCTTTCCATCACAGGCGCTATTTCACAAGGGATAATAGAGAAGACGAGTTTATATACTATCTCATTAAGTTCCAGCCACCTCCTTCTTATTCTGATAATTGCATAAATCTTCTTAAAAAATCTTGGGTAGTTCTATGTACTTCTGGTACCTTTCTGTCAAACGTGCCGAAAGTACGTTGGGAATAGGCAGACCACGAAGATTTGCTAGTGGGGAAAATGATGCTGCGTCACAGACATCACGTGACACGGATAAAATCTGATATCTTTTGACTCTGGGTTTCTACCTTTGACAGACTGGCTTTGTAAGAAATTTGCTGATATATAAATCATCCAATGCTCTCCAGACAACTTCAGCGTAATATCCTAAAGGTTGCTGCTGCTCCTTCTGTCCGATTATCATTGGCCAAGCAAGCTCCCAGAGTTGTTCTCTTCTCGCTCAGAACTTTCTCCAATACCGCCCAAAAGCAGAATGCCTCTACTGTAGAGACCCTTACGCCTAACAGCGGTAAGCCGCGCTTCTCCGTTATTCCGCCATTACCTTGCCTTGCCTATCCATTCCACTCATTATCTCTTCATGTTACCTACTAGATTCCCTCGGATTCGAGACCACGGCTATAGAGAAGCCCGGTCGACCTATTTATCTCGATATGCAAGCCACTAGCCCTATGGATCCTCGAGTCCTGGATGCCATGCTCCCTTACTTGACCGATTTATACGGTAATCCTCATTCCCGAACTCACCAGTATGGCTGGGAAACTGAGAGGGCTGTTGAAGAAGCTCGTGAAGTAGGTATATCTCAATGTACATTGGTCCCTTTCGCGTGAAACTCACCATTATTACCGCTCTACAGCAAGTAGCTAAGCTCATCGGTGCCGACCCCAAGGAAATCATTTTCACTTCTGGTGCCACCGAGGCTAACAACCTTAGTCTTAAGGGTGTTGCCCACTTTTACAAGGGCAAGAAGAAGCACATCATCACTACTCAAATTGTAAGCGCCCCACCTTCCCTCCAACCCCCTCTACTATGTACTAATCCCCTTCTTCACCGGTGATAGGAACACAAGTGTGTTTTGGAATCATGCAGAGTATTGCAAGAAGAAGGTTTTGATGTCACCTATCTTCCTGTTCAACCCAACGGATTGATCGACATCAAGCAATTCGAAGAAGCTATCCGCCCTGATACTTCCATTGTCTCCATCATGTCTGTCAACAATGAGATTGGCGTCATTCAACCTATTGAGGAAATTGGAAAGATTTGCCGCAAAAACAAGGTCTTCTTCCACACCGATGCTGCTCAAGCTGTCGGCAAAATCCCCATGGATGTGAATGCCATGAATATTGATTTGATGAGTATCTCCGGCCACAAACTCTATGGCCCCAAGGGTATTGGAGCCATTTATGTTCGCCGTAGACCCAGAGTTCGATTGGAAGCTGTACAAAGCGGTGGTGGTCAAGAAAGAGGCATCCGTAGCGGTACCGTGCCTACCCCCTTGGTTGTCGGCCTTGGCGCTGCTTGCAAGATTGCAACGGAGGAGATGGAGGTATGTTAGAAAAAAAACTCAACTTTGGAGATTCATTTGTGTGGCTGGGGGGTTTCTGTGACGAATCGTGTTTCCGCTCGATACACGTAAAATAATCGCATAACGAGCGAGGAATCATTTTTTCTGGCCCTATTGTGGTCTGATACATGGAATGATCTTGTCCTCGCAATGAATGTTGTGCAGGGGTTCTGAGACGTCTTCTTTGCATGCGTTACAAGAGTATTTTTCTGGAGTCTTGGAACAGTGACTTATTTTCATTCTCACACTTTTTACAGTATGACGACCAGCGAATCAGCCGCCTTTCAAAGCGCTTGATCGATGGCATCCAGTCCAAGGTTGAACAGGTTGTTCGTAACGGAGATGATGTGCACACTTACCCTGGTTGCGTCAATCTTTCATTCTCTTATGTCGAAGGCGAGTCACTCTTGATGGCTCTCAAGGAAATTGCTCTCTCATCTGGATCTGCTTGCACGTCTGCCTCCCTTGAGCCTTCCTACGTCCTCCGCGCCCTTGGTGCTGACGATGAAATGGCTCACAGCTCAATTCGTTTCGGTATTGGCAGGTTTACAACCGAAGCAGAAATCGACTATGTGATTAATCATGTGGTTGGCCATGTTAACAAGCTTCGTGACATGTCACCTCTGTGGGAGATGGTAAGTGAAGAAACCGAATGAATTTGGATTGGCAGCGTGAGCACGGACTCAAAAAAATTGGCATTTACAGGTTCAGGAAGGCATCGACCTCAAGTCCATTCAATGGAGTCAACACTAAACGCCACGTCCCCCTTTCACTAAACTTGTACGTTTTTTCGAGAAGATGAGGGGAAATAGGCTGATATCTGTATCACCACAACGTGGTACCATAGCTTTTTGCTGGCATGTATGTTATTGATTAAGTACAATAAAATATAAAGAAAAAAAAATGATAATGAAAAAGAAATAAAAAGTAAAACATACTATTTTCAATTACAATACAAATACGCTTGAAAGATGAGAGAGAGAGAGTGGAATGGGGGGATATACTTTGTACATTTATCTTTTTAGGAGTTTTTCTTCATTTTTGGGGATGCTTAAATATGGAAAATGTTCTTCCTTACAGTGGAGAAGAACCCTTTTTTGACATGCGCGCAACCTAGGGCATAAATTCATGACTGTTGATGCCCCGATGAACGGGTTGCTTCGCATTCACCTTCTTGTACAGAGGTTTTCCTCTCAAATCAAATAGGTCGCCTCCTGAAGCTGCAGTAGAAGAGGATGAGGATGTGGTACTTCGCGACAAGCTAGGGGGAACATCAGAACTCTGGCGTACAGTATGACTAGAAGGTTTAGCCTTTTTTTCCTTATTGAATCGAATAAGGCGTTGTAGTTCAGATACCCATAGGGTCTGTTCTTCTCTTGATTGAGTTTGGAACATATGCTTGGTTTGGACAGAAATGGTGGAACCACCCGTGCTCAGGAGCATATTGGGACCGCCTCCCATAGACATGGTAGAAACGACTTGGCTTTCCGTGGCAACCACTTCGAAACAATGTGAACGCTTATTGCTTTCAGCGTTGGAAGCTCGTGCCACTGCTGTCGAGAGGTCCATTTGTCCGCGGTAGGAGATCGTGCCATCCTTCATTAGACGTCCATACACGAGGACTTCTGAAAAAAGCAGCACGACCCGCGGCTCTGGGTTTGATCCATCCGCATTCATGAATTTTGAGAGGTCACCACGTAAATGAAGCCTTCGGTCTTCATTCATCAGAACAGGTGATTCACGTAGTTTTTGGAAGATTTCGAAAGCATCACAAAGTTTGCCAACATCTTCAAGGCTATCACAAAGGAAAAAAAAAAAAAAAGGAAATAATATGCATTAGATATTTTGTTGTGCTCGTCATTTGTACAACCGCCAAAACACCGTTTGGCGTGATAATCAAATGTGTTACCTTCCGGTCATATCGATGTTGAGAGATTCAAACTTGGCTGTGCACCGTAACATATGGGCATAGTCAGGATGGAGAGGATCGGTGTTTTGTGCCAAAACACGCAAAGCAGGGGCATAATATTTCATTCGCTGTATCGGTGCCTTGAGAATATCGAGCAGAGTAATATGTTGTTGAGGCGCATCTTGCTGCCAAGTCTGAAAAAAAATTTCAGGAGGTAAATTTCTCACCCATAATGAGTAGTAATTCCGGGTAGTGTCAAATCTCACCTCCAAAAGTTTTTTAAATGCATTGGATTTCATCAATCTCTCAAGCGTCATGATGGACGCTGAGAAAGATTGTATTCGCTTTTGAGTAACCATGGCAAGTTTGGGTAACTGTGATAAAAGACACATGTTAGTATAAGGCATCCAGTGGATAAGTCTTGCTGAGACATATGCTTACAAACTCGCGAAACACATCAGATATAAGTTGGGTTGGCCCCCAGATACGAAATCGCTCATCGAGCTCGTCCAAAAAGCGATGATGCGTGGTCAGAATATCTTGATGAAGAGCAAATAAAATATTGACTTCTTGATCGGTGCAAATGATTTTGTTGCTGCTCGACAATAACCCGCCTCGCTTAGACTGTTGTTGTACTTGTATCCGCATTTTGTTCTCGAACACTTCCCGGCCATGTTGTAGTAAAGCAATGTACGCGAGTTCAGATTGATATATGTCTTGAATAGATTGCTCACGGTCGCGGTATCTGACTTCGACCTCATAAAAATCCGTCTCTACTTGATCGGCGAAATCATTGTAAAGGTCATCGATGATTGACATATCCTCCATAAGTTTCTCCTGCATACTAGAATTAGATCGGCTGAGAGAGTCGGCTGAACGGAGAGAAGAAAAAGAAAGATTGGATGAAGATGTATTAGACGGAGCGTCTTTACTTGTTCTTCGCAGCATTGTAATTTATAGGAAATTGGCGAAGCTGTAAAAGAAAAAGGCACCCAGGAAAAAAAGGAAGAGAAACACAAATGTAGGCTTTCTGTGTTCAACTTTAAAAAAACAAGACGTAGACTTCCTGGCAGACAGTCCCCCAAATACACTCCGCCTCCTACCAAATGCACAGCTCTTTACTATCTTTCTTTACCCACGACCGACTTTGTACGAGTTACTGACATTTTCTCCGAGCGCCTCGCGGGTCCATTAGGATGTTCTTCTGGACCCTGATGCTCAATATCATCCGACACCTCATTCACTTTCATACTTGTAGATCTTTCTAGGTCGAGCCTTCCACCCGCCTCCGCTCAACAAAGCCAGCCCATGTGAGGTTACAAACTAGGTGCATTTGAATGTTCGGACTCGAAATTTGCCTGCAATCTAACAAGCGGCTACAGTAGGAATAAACAAGCTGAAACAGAGCTATATCAGGGGGTCTGTCGTAATATGACTTGTTTACGGTCAGCAGATGTCTACTGATAGACAGGGTCTGCTCCAACAAGGAAATCTGCGAGGGTTGTACAGTGGACCATTATGTTGACTTGAACCCTGACCAAACCTACCTTATCGCAAAGTGAAGTTGAACCCTGATCAAACCAACCTTATCGCAAAGTGAACTTTAGGGTGAAGTTGAACTCTGACCATACCACCTTATCGCAGCCAAAACAGTTGTTTTCCCGCATACCATTTCCTCATAAAGAGGAGCCATGCTTTTTGGTTGGTGAATCTATTTTATCGGAGAAGTAAAAAAAAGTAAAAAAAAAAAAAAAAAAGTGATAGCCCCGATTCGAGTGTGTGAGCTGGATGAAAGAAACAAAAGTCAAAGAAAACCGAGAGCTCACATCGTCATGTACGCTTTGTATCTGCACATGAAGCACAGACCTCCGTATCGTCGCGCTGTAACGTTACAACCACATCCTCGTTTTTTCTGCACCAATTTTCATCATGGTGAACAAACCCTCCCTCCCGCAGCTGCCGGAGAATCAATATATTGCAAACCATGGTGGGGGGCGTCTGCTCACCATTGGGAAAAACTTTACAGGATGAGTAAGGTTGTACGGATCACCAAAACAGGGAAGTGGTGTGTAGTGAAGGCTGAAGAAAAAAAAGCGCTTCGATGTTGAAAAAGATATGGCGTTGCATATTCATCTTCGTGTCTGTTGGTTGGTTGAATGGAAAGCCTGTCATGATGCTACAAGTACATTTGATGGATGGCAGCCGTGCGCGGTTGGATCATAAAACGTGGTTTTTCTAATGTGAACATTAGTCAGATAGAGGACTTTGAATAGAAGGAAAGCCATAGCACTGAATCAAACAGTTCATTGGCTTCCATCATGGGCTGGGTGAGCCTCCCAAACCACTTTTTTTCTTCTTTTGTACTTGTTGAGAACGCGCACACTATCCTAATGCGCGGTATCACCGTCAGGATCCTTCCTTTATTGTCCAAATCGATCACAGACCCTATTCTTATCTGACGTTACTAATTACCATTCATGCCATTCTCGCTTGACCGGATCACTTCTTCTGGGCGATGTTACTTCCAATGCGCCATATTGCAAAACTTAGTTTGGCATGTTACAAGGTGCCACGAGACGAGCGAACCCTCGAAACGGATGGAGTCACGTTGGTAATAGAAGAAAATTATCAGGGTTCTAGCCAGGCGCTCAGGGCGGGCGTCTCACTAATTCTTCCGTTTTCTGCTTTTACTCCACTCTAGCCTGCTTTATCTGACCTTGGTGCGCCTGTGCGCGGTAATAATAAACTTTCACATTATCATTTTGCCTTACCTTTGTCGCAAATAATGGTGTCACCAATACGCCCGCAGTAACTTGAAACTCTACTATTAGACAAGATCTGTTTGGCCGGGGGTTATCGACAACGTTCTGCCGTAACAACGCGTTCCCACCCTGCAATAACGGAATTTAGGAGGGTAATGCGATCTTGCACA
This sequence comes from Umbelopsis ramanniana AG, assembly GCF_025399195.1. Taxonomy (NCBI): domain Eukaryota; kingdom Fungi; phylum Mucoromycota; class Umbelopsidomycetes; order Umbelopsidales; family Umbelopsidaceae; genus Umbelopsis; species Umbelopsis ramanniana. The sequence goes on from NW_026252127.1 coordinate 44,152, forward strand.
GATATACGGTTTGTGGAGCTAAGGTTTACAACCGCACGATAACTATCGAACGTTCTGGCCCAGGTATGGCTAAATACAATTGGCCATTACTTGCCGTCTATGACTTTGTTCTACTAGCACTAGGCCTATCACTCGGTAACATTGTTATGTGGCCAAGTCATGAGGCAGACGCTGGCTGATACGAGTTTTATGGGCAGTTACTGCTGCAGTGGTGGTCATGCTGCAGGCTTCATTGGCTGGTGAGCCACAAAAATTTCCCACTCGTGAATTGACCGTGCACCGAGTACAGTACCTTTTGTTCGCTGGAAATGTCCACTCTTTCAATATACAGAGGATCAGAATTCCTAGCCTCAGGCATCAGCCATGATCTCATGAGGTTTGTCAAAAAGGTCTCGGAAGCCAAGAGCAAGGCAGTATGTACCACGTTGATATCTTTGAATCGTTTTGCAACCATCAGTCTCGCCTATTTCGCTGACAATTGCAACCATTAGGAGGAAAGAGATCATATACATAGTGAACTAGAATACATAAAGTCCAGAATAGGTTTGCCAGACGTTTCTTCGGTAAGTGGTTTCCTCCTTATCGCTCCACCTTCAAAGTCAGCATAGGAACACTGAGTTTTGAAACGCGACCGTGCCTGTTCTGTAGTCGAAAGTGAAGGAGTATTTGATTCGGCTTATTCACTGTCATATGATGGGATACAATGTGGATTTCGGTTTGATCTATGCTATCATGATCACACAGAGCGGAGAGTCCATAGCTGATCGACGCGTTGGATATCTTGCCTCAACGCTGTTCATTGAAAACGACAACGAATTGGCCATCATGCTGACCAACACTCTGCAAAGGGTATGCCCGCATTTTATGATTTCGTCAATAGTGTGTCAGGTTTAAATCATGGATTTTTGTTGTAGGACCTACAAAGTGCAAAGTTTCAGGACAGGTGTGCAGCTTTAGTGGCCATTAGCAACATTCGACAGCAGGAAATCGTCAAAGCAGTAGTGGATTTGGTGATAATCAATACGGATTATCAAAAGTAAGTTCAGTCATTGCTTCTGCAGCTTGGTCTTCGCCATCTCATATGAATACCTCTACTTTATCTAGAGAAACCGTACGAAAAAAGGCATACATTGCACTGTATTGGCAGCTGGAAATAGACCCACAGTTACAAGATCAGCTTTTACCCATCTTAGAAAAGGGCCTGGTCGATAAGGATCCAAGTGTTTTAGGTGCAGTTATTGGAATATGGAGGAATCTGATAAAGGTTAGCAGTGGGCCAAAGCATATATCTGATTGCCTTTACATTCGAAATGAACCTAAGATCCATGTCAGAAAACACCAGCGCTATATGAAGAGGCTTTACCCGCTATCATCAACCACTTAAGGTATATCCTTGGTGGAAAGCTACACAAGTCTTTTGACTATCATGGAACGTCGTCACCATGGGTCCAGATGCACTGTATCGAGATCTTGGAAATCGTGCAAAGTGCTGGACTGGGGTAAGTTGATAACTAAGTGTTCATTGTTTTGAGCAAACTCAGATGCTTAAAAGCGTCCACACCTTACATTCAGGTCTACCAGTGAAATTGCGCAGATCGTCATGGACACTCTGCGTGCCGCTGAGAAAGGAGTCGATGCTTCATTTGGTATGTCGTTTGGAAACGCTCATTTATTCCACACCAAGGCATTCAGCTCATTGACAAATCCTTCTTATCATCTTAAGCGATTATATACCAGTGCGTTCGAGTTTTGAGCAAAATCCCATCGCACTATGTTTCCGAATTCATAGAGGAGGGGAAAGAGCCTTTTCGGGCGGTACAGCGGTTTGTGGCAGCTCAGAATCATATATTGAAATATTTGGGACTACGGTGCCTGTCATTAATGGACGACGAATTTTGGAATGAAGAGTGGCGCGATGGCAAAGTCATCTCGGAGGCTATTGCCATATCGAATGGAGATGAGACCTTGGTCGATGAGGTAAAGTACCATCGAGCTATACATACCATTCCTACCATAACTAATGATATATACCCCCAGGCAATGCACCTAATAGAGCGCATTGCGACGAGCGAGGTTATCTTTAACATTCAGGAAAATTGTCTGATCGCCATGTCAAGCTCGGCACTGCAAGGCACGCCGTTTCACGCCAAACTCTGTGGGTGGTATGCAAAGCAAATTGAGGATCATTGTACCGACACCGACTGGTACTTGGAACTTATGTTGCAAGTTATCATTGAGTCTGGGAGATCTCTACCAGAAAAATATGTTGACGACTACTGCGCTCGGTTTGGATCAGGTAACGTATTCTCCAATCAATTGTAGATAAATGTTTAACATGCTTTGAACCATTACAAGTTTTGCAAACATCCCACTCAATCTCGTTGGTTTATCAGCGATCTATGATGATATAAATAATACACAATTCCGCACAAAGGCCGTCGACATATTTTACAAGCTGCTCAAAAGAAAGAATTCACCAACCATACCCAGACCGCTTCTGAAAATTGCTTTTAAGGTAACATATTAGTTTCAAGCCTCACATTCCCCCTCATCGAACCAATCCCTTAACACCTGACAATAGACACTTGGTGAAAATACCCATATAGCTGAGCAGGAACCAATTGATATAATTAACCAGCTAGAAAAATGGCTCCTGATCATCAAAGGTAGGAATGGCAATTTTTTTCAAGGCACAGCCCGTATCAAACGTATGCCGATATTGACTTTTCTCATGTAGACGATGATGATTTGATCGTCTATAATGTCGTTATCCTCCATGATTGTATTGCACGTGAAAGGATATGCCCAAGCAGTCTCATTGACATGGCTAAAAAGCTAAGAAGGTCAACAGTACTTGAAGTTCAAGAGGTAAGATATTCTCGCCCGTATATGCTGCTCTTCTTAGGTGTACAAGGCAATGACCGTTAATTTCAGGCTTGTTACCAACTCTTGAAATTCATTGAAACCTTGGATTACGACCAGATAGTCGAAACTAACCCACCATACCTTCACTGGGACAAGCCGGTTGGTTTTTTTTTTTTTTGCTATTTCTTTCTTATCGTGAACCTGTATACTGCATAGAGACACTCTAACTTTCATTTCTTACAACATTTAGATTACCGCTAATCCTGATCGCCCTACGAACAATAGATATCCCGAGAGCAACTTTAATGCTTCTTCATCAAGCAGCATACCATCTTTAGGTTCGTTGTCTTGAAAATCAATACCAAGCCTTTGATTCCTGTGACATTCAATTAATACCTTATTTCTCTGTCAGGCTACAAGAAGTCCTCATCGATCGGTCAGCTGTCATCAACTTCATCCAGGGGTGAATCAGAGGAGGAGGATTCTCAACATAGAAGGTTGAAGACATCAAACTCCTACAGGTAAGCATACCTAATTACAATGACGTTTTTCCAACTGTTTCATATCATCATCACCCACAACTATGATTAACTCCACAGCATTACTGCTAGATCGCATACCAACCAATACGAGGCTCGATCAATACGTAGCGATAAGGCAAATCCAAATGTAAGTCGATGCACATCACCTTATATGCGCATGTACCGTTATTAATCTTTCGCTGAACAGACACGACCGGATGATCTCATGAAGAGCTTGATCGATCTGGAATTATCAAGCAACGATTCCCAAACATCAGAAGCTGCACCACCAGTAAAGCCACTCCGCATCACCACATCTCAGTTTGGAAAGCTTTGGTTATCACTGCCTAAATATGAAGTCAAGTTTCAGCCAGCACATGTGTTCGTTACAACAATGGAAAAGGTCGCGGAATCGCTGGAAACGGACGTAGGGCTTTGCGCTATCGAAATCATTGGCGAGGAAGTAATAGCGGCAGGCGATCTGGGTGTTAGACGGCCAGCTTTGGCGCATCTTCGCATTGATGGCGAGGGAAATGTTCTTTGCACTGTGAGATCCACTAACCAACAGGATTCTGTGGCGCTTCGGGAGGTCATAGATCAACGCCTCATCTAATTTCAGTTTGGAGGTTTAAATCTCGTTATTTATAAGGCGTTTCGTCTCATTTTATGTGAAACAAACACATGCCTGCCATTCATTTCTGTAAATGTATTGACCTCTCCTTAATAAATCCCCATTGTGTTGGATTCAAATCCAGCATACAACGATGAATTTTATGAATGATGTTGGTAAGAACTGCACTTTAAGGGGACGGGTGCCGCCCATGCCCATACATTTGATTATTGCATGTGTGTAGCATAAAGCTGAGGTTGAAAGGGAAAGTGGTGTTGAGGACGTCCAGTGACATAGCGATGATGGCTGTGGCCTTCGGGGTGATCGAAGTCAGTCGTATCCGCCGCTACCAGACCCCCGCCTTCTCCACTCCTTGCATGGGACATCTCGCAATGTATCACCGGCATCTTCCAGCATGGATTAGGTTTTTTATTTTGTTTTTGAATAATTAGAGAGATAGACACTAGGACACCCAATCATTTGGGAAGTTGAAGTAATGGCTTACTTGTAGCGAAGGGATTTCACAGCCATTCGCATTCAGACACGCTTGGATAAGGCCCTTGCCTTCCCCCTTGGCCACCAGTGGCTGTAGCTTGGAGGTTGTGAATGTGTATACCAGCCCTGACCGATAAGAAATCATTGGGTTCTCCATCGTAAATACACTGATGCTAATTTTTTTCTCGCTCCAAAGTGCCCACTAATCTTACCTGTCTCTGATACCACCAGTAAAAATACCTGGGTTCCAGTCAAGGTTGCCAGTTCATAGGCCTGGGGGGGATCATGTAAATAAAATGATGGGCATCGTCGGTGTATGCAACATGATGCTAAGACGCATGGTCGAAGAGCTGAGTAGCATCAGAGCAGAACGGCGTACCTTTTTCATGATACCGGCTTTTCTTTTTGAGAAAGTGATTTGTCGTCTAGATTTATCAGCGATATACTCTATTTTGATTTTGCGTCTACCTGATCTGCGATCTGGGGCAACGTCTTGAGCATAATCGTCGTCTGTAGCGTCCTCGGTTCTTGATTCTCCAATATCATAGTTTTGGATGACTGAATACTGGCCCTGCATATCAGGTGATGGGAAGGGATTTCGGACAGCTGTCAATTTAAAGCCAATAGAACCTGTGCATTCAAAGCAAAAGAAAGTAACGTAATGAATTGTCTAGTTGGAATTTACGTAGAAAAACACCCATAGCATTTGGTCTCGACGCCATAGCACCTTGGAGGGGGTCCTGTCACTCAATCAAGGGCCCCCTTTTTTTAAACACTGATCTACACAATGGCTTAGGTGAAGTTATTTCGTACTGGTCAGAACAGGATATAAATAATACCGAAGGTTAGACTGTATTGCAGAACACAAAACGTATGGTATGAGTATCTGATGGGTATGAGACATGTTGAAAAATAGCAGGGAAAAATTTGTGCGCGGAAAAAGAACAAAACAAAAGAGAGATACGAATGTGGGGATACAACAGATAAGTTTTGGAGGCAATCAAGGACAACTGTGAGAGTAAATTAAATACACTGTGACATTTACAAGAGACATTCTTTTCGTTTGAAAGGAGGGTTGAGTATGACTTTTCTCCAATTGAAAACACATAACAATGAATGGTCCGACGTAAACGCTCAAAGTTTACATGGCAGTCTTTCTCTTCTTTTGGCTGCGATCGATACCATCCGCTTCATCAGACGTTGTATTCTGCCATTGGCCATTAGAAGATTGTCCGTCTTGTAACTGTTCCAGTGGCAAACTGCCTAAGAAGTTGGTAAATTGTGGGGGGAATTGGGCAAAGTTGAAGAATCCAGTCGGTAAAGACGAGGCGCCAGCGTTTTGAGAATTGCTCGATTCTGCATAATTAGTATCTGTTTTGGAAGACTGGTCCTGTAACGCTGACTCGCTGAGCTGGCCCATGGCAATGGCAGGTAGCCCAAGTTCACCTAAACTTCGAGGTATTTGTCCTTGTTGGATCCCGTGATGACGCTGTATCGCCTTCAGGTGGGCACAATATTTATCCAGCATATCATACAAGCTCTGCTTTGAGAATGGTTTAGGTAGCACATCGGTCATTCCACTCCCAATATATTCCAGGATATCGCTGTCAGTTGTGTTCGAGGTCATTGAGATGATCGGCGTCATGGTATCATACTGTCGTATGTTGCGCGTAGCTGATACTCCATCGAGATTAGGCATGACAATATCCTATAAGTTCGCGTTAATAGAACATTCTAAAAATTACGTTTACGGTTTGGAAGACAGAAACAAGACTAACCATAAGTACAATATCATACTTTTCGAGTCCAAGCTTGTGCATCGCTTCAACGCCATCTGCTGCAACGTCGAATGTGCAACCAAACACTTGTAGTAGCTTACTACTCAAATTACGGAAGACGGAATCATCGTCGACCAATAATACTCGAGGTGGCACAGACCACCCGGGCACATACGTTGTTCGATGGACACGAACTTTACCATTTCCAGCTCCACTGGTGGATGCCACCGAAGTCTCTTGACCTGAATTGGATGAACTGAGAACAGGGTATCCAAATGTTCCAGGAGGTGTATTCTTGGGAGCAAGATGACCCACTGTCACCACAGTCAATCCATCTGCCGTTTTTCGTGGTGCTGAAGCTCCAAGATTTATGGTTTCGGAACTTCCTCTTTCAGGTAGCATCATTTCAATGGGCGGTTGTGACACGTTGACGTTCGATGCCCAGTTGGAGCTACCTGTCCCTGCTGCACTGGTAGGAAGCGAAAATGGAGGTTCATTGCTCGTTTGCGAGGAGGACCCTTCTTCCGCTCCAGTAAGCTGAGGAACGTCCGAACTTGTCGATGGCCACCCAGAAAGCTGTTGTAAACTTTGAACTCTTTGTGACAAGCTGCTCATTTGTTGTACACTGGCTCGAGCTAAATCCGAATAAGAGTCAATTAATTTCTGTGCCTGAGCAGAAGGTAAGAATGGCGCATCCAGAGCTGCTATCTGCTGGCTGATAGATGAACCTGAGCCTTCGATACGTCGTTTTCGCTTCGTTTGTTCACGTTCTGTGATAGGTAAGACAACTGTCAGCTTCAATTTTTTTTTCCAGTAAGCAGGGGTGTTCAGCCATATACTGAAAAATGCGTCATACCTCTTTCTTGATGGACCATATATTGAACCAGATTATGAAGTAGATTATCTTGAGCAGCCATATTTTTCTTGAAGCTCAAAACTTCATCCAGTACCACTCCATAACTTTTACTCACGCCTTGTAAATAGTTGGCCATTTGGTTCTGCAATTTCTGTAAATAGTCGACCTGTGTCTGAATTTGCTGGGTGGCAACTTTCCAATTGCCTGCTAATTCTTGCTGGTTATCCTCACCGTTCGAGGATTCCAAACCGGTATTTGATTGGGTATTATCATTGTTATAAGAGGTTGTGGCATTGTTGCCTTTTGGCCCTTTAGCTGGGACTTTTCTTCTTATCAGTTCCAGCATTTCCTTTTTGTTGTACTGAAACTTGGGATGTCGGAACTCCCATGCCTAGTTAAGAAAGTCTAGGGTTACTACAAAATTTCAACCCGCATTAATACTATAGCTTACTCTACCTGATCACCATATGGCTTATTGCCATCGTCAGCGTTTCTGACCTTGTGAAAATCGTACTTGTTGAGTTGCCGAACAAAACTTGCAAAGTTGGAGTGTTTAAAGTGTTTGGGCAAGATATTTTTTGCAAATTCATTAGGTTCTTTGACTACAAAAGAATCTCCATTGTAGCCCCAGGTCACAATCTCTGAGTAAGAGTTGTCCTCCAACATTCTGTACACGTAGAAAGCGAAGCATTAGTACGAGGATCGTATAAAATAGTATAAGAACGCATAGGATGTATTTTAATCATGTCGTTGGTGCGATGGGGTTCGTTGGTGGTAGGAAAAGATTTTTCGCTGACCCAGCAGCATGTCTAAGGTCTCGAGGTGGGGTTTGCTTTGACTGCTGATTGGCGATAAAGAGAGTTTGACATGAATGAGCAAAGGCTGAATCTCGATAGTAACAAAAGGCCGTGGGATGGCTATTACGCCTTCTTCTGTGGTTTGTTGAATAGTATATCTGTCTCAGTACTGTTATTTCGTATGTTCGTGGGTGGTTCGGTCGAGCAGGGACGTAGGATGGTGAAGTGCGGGTCGAGGATTGTGAATTTACCTGAAGAGCTTCTTGACAAAATCTGGGATACCAGAAGAGCTATTCTGTGAAGTGGACGTCTCATTGGAGAATGCATTATCGTCCTCCATTTGGAACAGAAAGCTTTGGGACGGGTTGATTTGGGAAATGAGAAAATGAAGGGAGCAGATGTCCTACCGAAATGAGCGTGCAACCCGATTTCGGCCCTCTATTCATCAGACAGAAGTTTTTATGAAACAAAATAACGTCTCAAATTTTTTGGGCAGCCATTTACCATGTTTCGCAGTCATTGTTCCAGCTCACTCGCTTCTCTGTGCCTCTCTCCCATTTAACCAGCAAACAATGGTAGAAGCATTACTGGAGAGAGAAATAGCTAAGCTCAAGAAAGAAGCCCAGGAAAAGGACGATCGCATCAAAGCCTTGGAATTAGCTGCGTCAGACGCGCAATCGGCAATCACCGGCCCGTCACATGCTCTAGCGAGTGTTTCGTTCAATGAGCTCGAGGCAGGCCTTCCCAAACTTCGTAATGGTAACTTGAGTATATGAATAATGAGAAAGAAACGAAATGTTAAAAAGTGCTACTAACACCTTTATCGATATAGCACTTCAATGCGCAATTTGCACCGAGCTCTTCACTGAACCTCACACTGTTGACTGCGGTATGTGGACTAGGCCGCGCATAGTCAACAAATAGACAAGAGTTAACGTTTTTTCCATCAGGACACACATTCTGCTATCAATGCCTGAAGCAATGGCTACAGATCCGAAAACAGTGCCCAACCTGCCGAAAACCCTTAACGCGTCACCCGATGTTGTCGTTTACTGTTCAACATCAAGGTAAGAAATCTCGCACATGATGCTGGAATGACGTTGCAGAAAGCTCATGATATATATCTGCCGCAGTTGAGATATACTTGGCGCATTTTACCTCGAAATCGGAAGGTGAAAGCTATCAGAAACGTGTTGAAAATGGCAGGAACGTGAATGACCCGTGGCAGAACATATTTCGCAAGGAACGAACCACAACATACCTTGAAGATGCTGAAGACGATACGAGGTAAGATTTTTCTCAATCCTTCACAATGTCTTGAATAGAAAATTAACTTTGGATTTTACCTCTAGGCGGTGTCCTGAATGTAATTGGGAACTTGTTGGCCAGCAATGCGTCAATTGTGGGGAGGTATATCATGATGCACCCGATGATTCAGAGGAAGGAGAAAGCGTTAATACAGGAGATGAAGTCGAAAGCTTTATGGATGCCAATGAATCCGATCAAGACTTTATTGTTGATGACGATGTCGTAGATTACGAGGATGCAGACTCTGTTGATGAAATTCTTGACGCGGATGCTGGAAGTGACACAGAACATGAAGATGACTATGTTATACCAAGTATACAAAGGAATAGACACTCTCGACGTCCTGCCGTCGTTGTGAATCTTTCAAGCGATTCCGAGAGCGAAAGTGATGGTGCGGATAGCGTATCGGCAATGACAACCAAGCGTTCGGCCCCTTTCATCTCATCGGACGACGACGACTTTCAATTGCCGCTCAATCGGTCAAAAAAGCGAAAGACACAAGACACTTCCAAGAATAGGAACCGAAAAGTCATTGCGTTAGATGACTCGGACGACGATGAAGCTGACCTTCCTGGGCCTAGTGACAGTCAAAGAGTCAGGGAATCCAGCGCAGAACCAGCCATTGATAAAAATCGTACCAGCGATGAAGAAGAGGAAAGCTCTCAAGGGACAAACAAGAAAAGAGCCATTCGAGATACCAGCGACGAAGAAGAAAGCGGTTCTGAGATTGATCAACGTGGAAATTCATCACATGAACTAGACAGCGAGGAGGACGATGATGATCTCAAGCAGGGACTACTTGAGCTGGATGAAATGGCTTCCAAAGAAGCTACTAGTCACCAGAATGGGAAGACAGCCAAAATCAAATCCAAGAAGAACAAGAAGAGCAAAAAGCATAAACGGGATAAGCACGTTTCGAAAAGTGGTCAACGAAAGGGCAAAGGCAAAGCAAAGGCGTAATTTATCAATTAGAATAATACCTTCATGTATACAAAATCCTTGTGCTTGCCTTCAAATTAATTTAAATCGTGGCATTATGTAATAGTAACTTTGTACAGAAACATCAACAACATAAATTTAGTGTGAAATCATCTTCCTATAAGCAAGCGCTTGGGTTCTTGCCAAGGGGTTTTCAGTCGCGACGGCCACGTGACCGATGATTACACCGGCTTGGTTGCGGAGTAGCGAACAGGTGTCGCCATCCATACAAACTCTGGCCGCTGTAGCAGCTTCTTTGACGAGTTCAGCATGTTTGAAAAGTCCCTGACTGACCTCATTCGAGGTATCAGAGCAAACAAGAAGAACGAACAGAAATATATCAGCGCATGCTTGCAAGAGATTCGCAACGAGGTCAAAGCCAACGACATTGATGTGAAGGCCAACGCCATTGCCAAGTTGACCTACGTAAGTGATCAGATAAAGTCATGTCTGACAGCGCATCCACCAACGTTAACCGTAACGAACAACTAGCTTCAAATGTTTGGATACGACATGTCATGGGCATCCTTCCATGTCGTTGAAGTCATGTCTTCTCCAAAGTTCCTGCATAAGCGAACAGGATACCTTGCCGCCGCTCAATCATTCCAACAAGACACCGATGTTCTTATGCTATGCACCAACTTGACCAAAAAGGTAACGTTTTCTCGAGCCTTGTTTCGCTCATGCTACTAATTTCCGTATACTTTTACTGATATGACAATTTTCTCCATCGTACAGGACATTGCATCGCCCATTGCGCTAGATGTCAGCGTGACAATTAACGGATTGTCGCACTTCCTTACTCCTGATCTTGCGCAAGTGCTGTGTCAGGATTTGGTTTCCATGTTGAATCACTCTAAACCCTACATTCGAAAGAAGGTGGTCTTGGTGCTTTACAAGGTGTTTTTGAAGTTCCCGGACGGTTTGAGATTAAGTTTCCCGCGCCTGAAGGACAAGCTGGAAGATCCAGATCCATGTAATTATTCATTGTTTTTGATGATACATGCGTTGGCTTTACACATTATTAACCGATCTGCCTTGTAGCTGTTGTTTCCGCTGCTGTTAATGTCATTTGCGAATTGGCGCGAAAGAACCCTAAGAACTACCTTTCATTAGCTCCCCAATTGTACAAGTTGTTGACTACATCTTCCAACAACTGGATGCTTATCAAAATCATAAAGCTGGTAAGATGGGGAAGTTTTTTTTAATATGTACATCGGTTAAGACTACTTTTTGACCGTGCATTCTCCCTTGTAGTTTGGTGCTTTAACACCATTGGAACCAAGACTCGTCAAGAAGTTGTTGCCATCTATCACATCGCTCATTCAAACCACACCCGCCATGTCTCTTCTTTATGAATGTATATATACTGTTATCATTGGTGGGTTCTTTGAGCACGCCGGAGATGCCGCCAACTCACTTGCCGCCACATGTGCCAACAAACTTCGTACTTTCTTGGAAGACCCCGATCAGAACTGTAAGTCAATCGAATATCATAGCGTCGTCAACGACACTCGACTAAAACGTTTTATCTCATGTTCTGTAGTAAAATACATCGGTCTCTTGGCGATGGGACGATTGTTGGAAACCCATCCTAGACTCGTGGCTGAACACCGAGACTTGATTATGGAGTGCATTGACGATGCTGATTTGAGCATTCGCTTGAGAGCACTCGATATTGTTGTTGGCATGGTGAGCGCACACAGGATTGAGATACTCTTGTTATGGGTACGTGCGTACTAAATAAGTATCTATAGGTCAACCGCAAGAATCTGGTTGATATTGTCAAGCGCTTGGTGGCACATCTTGTTCCAGCCAACGATGCAGATGGTGATCCGTCTTCATCTTTCCCTCCCCCATCCGCAGTGGTCGACCCACAATATCGAGCTGATATCATCCATCGTATCATCTTCATTTGCAGTCAAAACTCGTACCACAATGTGACCAATTTTGAATGGTACATCACCATATTAGTTGGCCTCACCTATGTCCCTGATGTCAGCGTTGGGGATCTCCTGACCAGCCAAATTATGGATGTAGGCGTTCGAGTAAAGAGCGCTCGCGAATTCAGTGTCAAACAAATGGTATTTATATATTTTTTCACCTGCTTGTCGATAACCCAATACGCTAATTCTTCGGCCACTCCTTAGTTCCGAATTTTATCCGACAAACATTTTTATGAAAATGTGAATCTTCGCAACTCTAACATTGACGTGTTATATGCCGCAGCTTGGATTTGTGGAGAGTATTCAAGGTAAGGCTCAACTCGGTGTCCTGTGATAACTGGGGCTTGTCACTTACGACTTCGTCCTGTTGTAGATTTTTGGAAGATATACCAGCTACCCTTGAATGCATGCTCAACCCAGCTGTCATTAAGCTGCCAGCCTCGACACAAGCTGTTTTTGTCCAGAATATCATCAAAATATATTCCTACTGGATCCAAAGTTTGGCGGAAGATTGGAACTTCGAGGTTCAGTCTGAGTTTGTCAAGATAACCGAGATCATTCAAGAGAAAATTTTGATGTTCTGTCGCAGCGCCGACCTTGAAGTCCAAGAGAGGGTAAGTTTATTCCTTTCACTATCCGCCATTGCCAAATGTTATCAGCATCTGACTTTTAGTAATAACAGGCAATGAACGTGCGCGAAATCTTCGCCTTGATTTTGGAAAGAGTACCAAACGAGCCTGCAGCTAACGGCATGCACTCTGTCCTTGCCGAGATGCCAAATCTTTTCTGCGCCTATGAATTGAACCCTGTCGCTCCAAAGGCGCAAAAGAAAGTGCCTATCCCTGAAGGACTGGATCTCGATCGATGGATCAACGAGCCGCTTCCAGAGCTAACGGATGACAGTGATTTGGAAGATCGATCATTAAGCACGCCAAGCATTGAGTATGAATCCAGCGAGAAGGCAACTAAGCGACGGAAAAAGGGAAGAAAAGTCGAGGTTGACAGTAGTGATGACGAAGATGAGAAAGTCAGAGTAAGCCGAATGATCTGGGATATTGAATGACATATGGAGGGTGTATATACTTACCCGCATCTTCGTGAACCTAGCGGCGGAATGCCAGGATGGAGGCTCGCAAAGGGGATCCATTTTATATCATGTCTGACACCAAAGCCAAATCACCAGCCAATCGACTGGATAACGATATAGATGATGTGGATTCCATACCGATCGTGAAACTAACCATGGATGACTTTGACCCAGGTAAAGAAAACTTTCCTATGTGCGTGCGTATTCGAAAAGGGAATCAATTGCTAATCTTACCTCCCATCATCCAGTCGGTAAGAAGGGACAAAAGAAGACAAAGAAATCCAAGAGCAAATCCCGACGAGCTGCTAGTCCGCCACCACCACCGCCAGTTTATGCTGAAGAAGATGCGCCAGAAAACGCTGCACCAGACTCTGCTGACGAAGAAGAAACAAAGAAGGGAGCCAAATTGGGCAAAAAGTTTACGGCTTATCGAGGGAATGCTTCATCCAACGTCTTTAGCTCAGAAGACGTTAGCTTGAACTCTGTAGATCTCTCACAACCTGTCGGTGAAGATGAAAAGCTGCCCCAGCTTCAAGCTTACATGAGTCCTGAAGAGGTACAGCGACGAGAGCAGATGAGATTTAAAGCTGAGAGGAAGGCTGCTCTTGAGAGCAAAGCATCGGAAAAGGTATGTGTGGGGATGAAGTTACTGCGCTTTTTTTTTTGATGAGAGATATTCTGACCACTGCTATTTTAGAAATTAAAAAGCGCTGAAAAAGCACACAAGTCATCGAAGAAGAGTACTAGCAAGTCTGAAAAGGTTGAATCTGGTAAGAAGAAGAAGAAGTCTTCTAGCAAAAAGGTTAGTGTGTGGTTTGCAGACAAAGACGCAACTTAGTTCTTCTTTACTGATGATTTCTTGGGCGGGCGTTATAGAAATCTGCTGTTGAAGATGAACTCAGCATACCTTCACCACATGATGATGGCATCTCTGCTGTTTCCGTTGACGTTGAACAACCATGGGGCCCAAGCTTAGAAGCTGCGTTCAACAATGACGATCTTGAAATTGTAAGCAAACATCAGTAGCTTCCCATCATAACGTTCCATCCTCTAAACATAAATCTTATGCAGATGTATGGTATTAAACTTCTCACTCAACAAGAAGGCGACACACCTTGCATTGAAGTCAAATATGTCATCACCAACAAGTCGTCGACTTCTACTTTGGAAAACATTCAGTTGACACCAACAGAGTCAGTTGACTTTGAGCGTGTTGACAGCGACAATGTTACCAGCAGCTTGACACCACACGCGACGGCTGAAACAAGCTACCGATTCAATGTGAAAGCGGCACCCCAACAGTCTTTGGCCATGAGTTTCCAGCTTCAATACGATGCAGAATCAAGCCAAGCAGAAACGTTCAGCATAGAAGTCACAGTTGCGACGTTCATGCTTGAAAATGCACAATTAGATCCATCTGGATTTGCCGACATGCTAGCCAGTAGAGGTCATGAATTTGGCCACCGAAGCTCAGCAACAGTGATACTTCCTATACCCAATGACAAGCCCGTTGAAGAAGTATTAATGCAAGGACTAGAAATGATATCTCGAACCACCCGGTTACATGTGGTGGAGATGGTGCCAGGAGCGGCCTCCTTGTACGGTAAAAGTGTTCAAGGAATTGAAGTTGCAGGTCTGCTCAAGTACTCTATTACTGGTGAAGAAGAGGACCAAAGTGCAGCGATGCGACTGGAGATAAAATGTACTGATGGCGATTTTGCCGATGCCTTGGCTGCCAAAGTCTCCAACATGTCTTAGATAATTGCCCTACATTTCTTTATAATAAACTCGAATACCATATGTCCTGCATGAATTTGATTTTTATCACAAGCGTATAGTGAGGGTTTTGAGGTAGGTAGGAACTTCAAACAACACGTCATGAATGAAGCCCAACAAGCTGACGTAAAACTCCTCAAAATCAGTGTTCCACCCAAACCGACGGTTTAGCATATCTTTTCCACGCAACCAACTAATGGACGACGAAAAGATTACCAACTTTTGCGCAGTGACCAGCTGTGATCCCGATATTGCTCAATCATATTTGGAGGTATAGTGCGCAGTTGAATGCCATGGTAACTGGGCTGTCAGAGATTCACACATGCCCATGCAGGTGTCCGAATGGAATGTTGAGACTGCACTGTCACTTTACTTTGAAAACAGTGGAGCTCCATTAGGTCCACCACCAACGATACCCGAATCCGACAATCCTTATTCACAGTTAGGAGAGGATTCTCTTCCTGATACGTCCGATGAAGCATTTGCAAGGCAACTGCAGGAAGAGCAATACAGCAATGAACCCAATGTGCGTGCCCCGATTGCGCCAACCACCGATGTTCTCGTCGGCGACGACGCCTTCACTTCCCATTTCGACAGACGTGCTCGTACGTACCATCACAAGCGTTGTATACCGACTGCTTTCATCTGATATCGCTCTTTCCCTTTTAGCTCCAATTTCAAGACATCCTGTATTCAATCAAGGTGACTCGTCATCGTATGCGCCTCCCGCCCCTGAAGCTTTCCGGAATTTTGTGACTGAAATGGAATCTTTGCAAGGTACGATGGGATAGTGTATTTGGAAAGGAGCAGCCAGCCGCGGGTGATCTGGGAAGTACCCTTTTGAAGTTAACGCCTTGCTGTAGGTGGAAGGTCGCAATCACCTGCTTCGAGTGACAAGACGAAACGGTTAGCGGATTTGTTTCGACCGCCTTTCGATATTATGTATCAAGGTGATTTTGAAAATGTAAGTGAAAGGAGGTACAAAAGCATCTCAGAGCCATGGACAAGAGTCATCGATTAATCCACTGTCACCCACAGGCACGCAACCACGCCAAAGAGAACCAAAAGTGGCTACTTGTCAACATCCAGGACCCTACTGAGTTTTCTTGCCAAGTCATGAACCGAGATCTTTGGAGCGAACAAGCAGTCAAAGATGTGATTAAGGAGTCTTTCGTCTTCTTACAGGTATGTTAATAGATTGCATAAACAGGAATTGGACGATCTACATCCAGATGCGGCAATTTATCCATCTTTCTTAGTATGGACACGAAAGTGCCGAAGGAAAGAGATACCTCACATTTTATTCCATCGACAATTACCCCCATGTTGCCATTATTGATGCACGAACAGGTAAGCCGGTGTCTGGAGGCTCTCCTGAGAATGTATGGGCTGCTGATATTTTGTCGGTCTCGTAGGCGAAAGAGTGAAATCATGGAATACTCAAATGTCCGCAAGCGACTTCTTGATGAATGGTATGAATAAGTTGTCATGTGCAAGCTAAGGCATTGTATGACTCCAGTGCTCAAATGTGTATCTTTTTAGTGACTGAATTCCTGGAAACCAAATCCAACCAGAAAACGCCCTCTACAAAGCGACCAAAGGTCGTCTCTGACATGACTGAAGAAGAGCAGCTTAATGCCGCCATAGCAGCCTCTCTCGGTAGTAGTCACAATGAAGGTGGTAGTGGAGCAGCGGATTCACCTGTAACTGAAACTCAAGAAACCGAAGTCGATGAAGAAATTGCTGAGGAAGAACGACAAGCATCCATTATCGACACCATAGAAGCTATTAAACGTGAAGAAACAACCGACCTCAAAAACTCCACTAGGATTCAGTTCCGACTAGCAGGTATAAATTGGGGAATTCTCAACCAGAGATGCAATACACGTACTGACATTATGTTTGTTGGTTTAAAAAGATGGCTCACGTATTGTTCGAAGATTCAACAAGACGGATCCCGTTCGATATGTATTTGAATACGTCAAGGCTGAAATCCCTGATGCTGACACACGCCCGTTCGAAGTAAGTTTTCACAGCCAGCGATGTGCCCCTGTACTTACGCATGCTCGTTAGAAGTTGCTGATCTTCTTTCTCTCCCCTTGTAGCTCATCTTCAACCGTCGGCAGTTGATAGATTTGATCGATAAAGACATTAAGGAAGCAGGGTTAGAAAATGCAGCTGTTAACTTTAACTTTTCATAAAGCTGTTTGGGAATATCTATTTCTTTTTTTATTACACAAAAAAAAAATTCGATACGCTCTCTCTTTCATCTCACCTGTCCGCTCTATATCATGATTCCCCCCTACACATCCAATACACAATTTTAAATTACCCAACATAGCTGTTGCTCATTGTTGAAAGCCCAAGTGTCACCAGAACAGCCCGAAGCGAAAAAGGAAGAAGAATGTCAGCGAAGAAAAAACGGCCAACACAGTTGCTCATGCTGATCATCATCAAACTTGCTATGCTCCTATTTTGGATAGCAGGGGCAGTTCCATACGCAACGTTTCAAGGAGATCAGCACAACGACTTGCAAGACAGCATGGTGAATTGGGATGGTGGTTCGCTTATGTGATTTTCGATGGCAAACAGCAAAACGTCAGGGGCGTGCTTACCCCTACTAAGAAAAAAAAAATTCGCATGGTTTGAACAGTCCCGTCGCGCCTATAAATAAGGGCCCCATTTCGCCCTGCTCGATTTTTCTTTACTCGATTTCAATTTACTCGCTTCCTCTCGTACGTATGCTTTTCCATCTTACCGTTGTCATGTTTCTATTTCATTGACTCGTTCCCATAGAGGTCGTGCTTGATTTCAAAGTCACTTTCCCGCGCCCGAAAGGGGTGCGTTGGGTCTTTTCCCTCTCCGGTGTGGTCGACGTCTCCGTACGGTGGGTCGCCCGTGGGGATGGAGGTTTCTTTTGCCGCGTGCTGTAGGCTGACTCTGCCTCCTCCATCCCCGCCGGCGGCCCGCCCCGTCTTTGGAGGTCTTTTCCTCCTCGGCTTGCCCTTTTAAATAAACTCGGTGGTCTTTTTTTTTGGACATGACATCCCAAAAACAACAATGTGTTTGAATGATTTGCATTATTTGTTTGTGGATTTCCTCCGAGCTGGGCTGATACTATGCCCAGCTCGAATTGGTTAAACAAGGTTTTCCAATGGTATGATGGTTGAGAACCAAACTTGTCAATGTAAATGTCTGCATTCAGTGTGACCGCGTGAAAAGTTGCATGGATGGACGCATGCTCCCAAACTGGGATGGCTAAGAGCACCACCACCATTGACTTGCAATGTTTAACAATGTGCGTATGCTTATCTCGCAGCATTGACTGCAAACAGTCCAGACACTGGATGCACCATCTGCCCCGTCACAGCTCAAACATGGCACAGTAATAATGAAAATTTTCAGGTAAATACAATAAAATAAATGAAACAAACTATACACGAAGACATTGATTTCAGTACATAACATAATGTGTCTTGGTCCTAGACATGGCCAGGTTGGTATTTGTTGCTTTCAGTGGGCTCAATGACGGAGCCCAGCTCTTGCCACTCGCCCTCAGGCTCTGCGCCTGTGGAAAAGGTGGACTTGAACCGTGGCAGCGATGCAACAGTGAAGCGGCTTCTATTATAGGAGCTTTGTGAGGTACGATCTCTTTTCTTGAAGCAGCCGCTGAAAAGAGGAGTAAGCCAGAAAAAGTATGTATTGACGAATTCCATGGTGGTTCCAAATGCCAAAAAGTAGAATAGTGCGTCCAAACTATTGCAAAGGGAAAGGGAATCAGTACCATGATCTTTTATGGTGCTATCTTTGATTCAATAGCTGTCTCAACTTACACGCCAATGAAAATGTTTATGCTAGCGTTGGATAAAGTGGGGTTTCTGTAGAGAGTAGGGTAAGTATCGGGTTGCAGTTACGGTTGAAAGTGAATGCTGTATCACGAACTGTTGATCATCTTTGTTACTGGCCATATCAATAACAGCTTGCACTGCGAGATTGAAAAAGACAGGAGGTTAGGACTACCAACTAACATAAATGCTTAAAGCTCGAAGAACATGAGTGAATCACTTACGGTCCAACCAGAAAACCACTACGCTAGCAATAACGCTGCAGCACATCATACGAACAACGATTCTGTCATAGGCGATATTAGTTGAAAAAGGAAATAATGCATCAGTGTGAGGATCGAGTCGTACCTAGACTGTAAGGCCTTTTCGATTTCATTAGTGGCGGTAGGAGAATGGCGGAAAACTTTAATTTTATGTCGAACAACGGTGAAGGTAGTGTGAACTAATAATTGAAATTAGTGAGAATCAACCAAGACGTATCAATCCTGTTTGCAGATGAGTTTCACGTACACATTAATATCATGCTAACGGCGTTGAGTGAAAACTGAGCATATATAATGACAGCTGAAGAAATCAGGTGGCCATTGACATAACAATCAAAGTATTCAAAGAGTCTGGGCGATAAAGGCAGTTTAGTTAAGCCCGCCACCAACATGAGGAAGTCAAAAAAAAAAAAAAAAAATTGGACTTACGTCTGAGCGTTGGTATCGGGCTCATGGATGTGTTCCCAAACGAAAACCGGTATACTGCTGAGCAATGAGAGGACAACAGTGATCAAAATGTACCACCAGAACCAGTCTCTATCCGCATTGATGTGAGGTCTATGAACTGCCATCCAGAGATTGATACAGAGCCCCAGAAGTAAGACGGATCGTGCAGTACTAATGGATTGGAACGCATATGCAGTAAACTCGCACACTCCATCAATCACAAACGCTGTAGTAGGTGTCGCCAGGATTTTCGATGCCTCTACACCCAAAAAGATGATGCTGTTGATATCCGACAAACATTCGACAACGTATAGTGATATGAGTGTTCTATGTTTTCCGCTCTGTTTGAAAAAAATTGCAAAACTTTAGTCCACATATCGGAGTGGAGTAACCCCACTATTTATATCGCCGAGCTGCACTTACTCGTAGTGCTGGATACAGCAACATTAGCATTAAAACAAGTGACAGTATTCGAACTCCAAAGTAAGTCGAAAAATAGGTTTCCAGATTCATTTTTTAAAAACTTGGTGTCGTATTATATGGTCTATTCTTTGTTGGAAAAAAATGATGCCGACATAGCGTTCAGGTTTAGAAAAATGTATAACCTTAACGGTGAAAAAGGAAGAGAATCAAAGCTCGATCGATCGGTCCAGATAGGAGTACAAATAAGCAAAGAAAGAAAGAAAAAGGCTTTCTCAACAGAGACAGGGCCCACCGGGTTTATATATTTATCAGGACCATTGCTATAGACCTCCATAAAATCCAGTGGCGTATAGATTGGGGGAACGTCCAATAATCTATGGCGCGTAGTTCTGCAAACTTTTCGGAAAAGGTAATGTGGTTCGAGAGTTACAAGGTGATAGGGTTACACTTCACTCGCACAAACCCGCCATTCCTCCGACCAATCGTGCCTTAACACTTAAGATGATATGTGGGCAAGTGTAACTAATGTGGTTGTTTCATGGTGTTCTCACGGATTCAGTGAAGCCATGTTCTCATGGAAAGGCGCGGAGAGAAAAACATATCGAGATCCCTCTACCATTAATTTACATTTATGTATCGATGGCTTCGTTCGGCTGACAGCCATCACGGTATGTGTACCAAATGTTTCACTAATGGTATATTAATCTCCACAGGCAGCAATCCATCTCAGTTGCCCAGACCTGTGATTTGGCTTACGCTACAGTGTAATAAATAACCTTCCTGAAATGAGGACCAAAAGACCAAAAAATGCCAAGCAAGGAAACTGAGGCTGGAAAATTGGGCTTTCTCTGTTTTTAAAGGCCAGCCAGCGATCACAGTGCCTTCAACATCTGGCCGGTTCAGCACAGACGTACCACCTCAATACTTCTTTCCTAAGGTATGATACCAACCGTGACATTTAATCAGTTTTTGAACACATGATATAGTGTCTCCATCCTCCTCATTTATTAATCCACTCTTTCTAAGAATCTTTTCTTCAAGCATCAAATAGATGTAACTCTCTGACACAGGTATCCCCCAAGCAGTCGTACATTGCATTTAAAATTGGTCTCGAATGGCTTGGCTGCCAATGACTCCATTCCAGATAGCAGAGACGGCGATGACAGCATTGGTAGTCATGAAGCCATAGAAACGGCCGTTACCTAAACCAGTGGCGTTCCAGAACATACCAAAGTTACCATGAAGGACACGGGCAACAAAGAGAGTTCCTAATAGGCCATGAATGGCTTTGGCGTTGGCACGGTTGGACTCGAGAACAGCAATCAAAAACTAAAAAGGTGGGTTAAGTAGGCAATCGGATAAACTACGGCTTCACTTGATGTGTTGGAGTTCCAAATGCACTTACCAAGGCAATAGGTACATTCTCCAAGAAGCTGATGAAATAATCAACATCAATACGAAAGTCGACCCAAATTCTTCATAACATAGCATGAGTATCTTACTTTGCTTGAGCTCTCATGGCAGTGCGCAAAGACTTGTACTTTGTAATTTTGGCTTCATCGGTTTCGCCTGCCATAATAGTGCGATTAGTAATTGATGCCATATGGCGTAATGTCCGCTACCCCAATCATTGACAGCCTGCAATCCGCCTACCTTTTTGCAGGCATGTAAGTTCTTCAAGAGTGCCGTCACCAATAGAGACCTTGGCGCCGATGCGGGTACGCACGACGCGAGATGTCAGATAGAGAGAATATCTAAGGGAAGTTTCACAAGTGTCAGTATTCACTCGGCACCGCGACGAAACATGTCATCCTCAATTACCCGGCAAACAGAGGAGCCCAAGCGGCAGTGATAGGAAGAGAAGGAACAGCAAGCATGGTGATTTACAGAAAACGCAAGAGAAACTAGAAAGGTGGTTTTATATTTTCAAACGCTTATGCGGCGTTGGCGTCGAAGACAGTCACAAGCATCCAGGGGTTTCCCTTCCAAGTCGCAGCTTAGAATTCATGAGTCAGAAGCAAAGACACGTCGTGGCCTCGTCATTGTGTGAAGGGCCCACCCCCAAGGTCTGAGTAAAGCTTGTCAAAACACTCGCCACGACCCCAGCTTTATTTGGGGCGAAAGCGTAGTTTACGGTGGCTGGGACTTTTTGGAAACACTTGGAGCCTTCCCAATGTAATAGAATTTCGCCATATCACTATAAACTTCTACTAGAGCAGTAAGAGAATTGTCAGCCATATAAAACACTGTCATTGTCTTCTCAATCATTCTTATTCCTTCGCAACTTCACAAATTGAAATATTATTACTTTTTTTCAAACCGTATGGAAGGACCATCTAGTCTGCTTTTCCCCCGCAATCATGCTATTTCGCCTGGTTGATAAGGCAGAGAAGAAATTGTGATAACTTGTAAGGTGTATTTTTGACTGATTTTACTGTATTTTCAAACCTAATGGGAAGATTTAACTCCAACACTATTTGCGCAAGGTGGTTTTTCACATGTTCTTTTTATTTTACATTCAGACAGTGTCGTGCGTAGTCTCTTTATACATATTGATTAATCATAGAATGGATAGGATGTAGTCGGCTCAAAATGGGTAGGTATAAGTGGGTATCAATTTAAGTACTCAAGCAAGGCTATCGGGTGGACTGGCAATGATCAGACCATCGGTACTTTCCAGACCGAAAGCCTCTTCTTCAGACTGTGCAAGAGGTACAAAGCGTTTCCGTTTCCTACTTATCTCGACAGAGGAATTTGTCAAGAAATTTCCTAACTGTGCGACTTTCTTTGGTATTGACTGCAAGAACATGAGGGGAGGCAGCAGCACAGGATGCAGGCATATTACTGCAGCTCGTAAGAAGAGCCAAATGAATGGAAGGCAAATTGCAAAAGAGAAAACCATGATTATGATATCAACGGCTGGTGCTCCATCGTTAGACAGTGTAGCGTAGTCCAAGTCATATGTCGAGTAAAAGCACGGTATAGTAGAATTGACAGTGTATAGAGTATTTATGTCGGCGTCTTCCAGAAAGGAGACGTGAGATTCGCCCAAAGTACTTGAGCTCGACGGTGTGGTATAGTTAACGTGAATGGCCCATGAATCACCATTATCGCCGCTGGTGATAGATGCCCGCAGGATTGTGCAGTTGGTAGGCCCGAGATGAGTGATCTGGACTATATGGTTTCCTAAATCCCACATGCCTTGTGCATATAAACCGATAGCTAAAGTGAATATGGCACAGAAGAACAGGAATCCTAACAGTATACCCAAGGAATTGACTATGTCTTTGATTGTCTCGTTTAGCTTAACCATGATAGAGCAAAAGAAAGATACCAACAGCTTAAACCAAATATCCCTTTTTAAGTGTATATCCAGGCTGTGCTCCCGCAGCACCAGGCGCTACGACTAACAAGCTGAGTCGATAGAATCAAGTCCTTTCATATATTTAGCATTTTGAAAGCTTCCCTTGGCTCGGCATAGAACGTACGCGCTACCTTTCAAAACCTGTATCGTTTCCATTTCTTCCGAGTAATCTGGCCAGCCGGCTTGCCTACACTGGCTGGTTGGTAGCACCTGCTTTGTTTGGATGGCGGGTAAAGTGATCCGGAGTGGCTGGTTTTTGCTTGAAAGAGTTTCTGTGTTCATCCCGTACTGCGTGGGCTTGGCTGCATGCTTTATTCCTGCGTGATTCAGTTCATGTAGCAGCTAAATATAACTGAGCATTAGTATGATGACTCTGTACATTTGACCGTCTTCAACCTAATTTATAAGCTGCTTTCCATTAGCTTGGTGAACAAAAATACACCTGCGCTTTACATGAGAGTCAGCGAGATCCACCGTGCGCGCAAAAAGATCCATCGCTAACAAGAAACCCCATCTGCTTTACTATGAATAGCTTTTCATTCTTTTCATTGCACCACTTTGCTTTCCGTAAAAACAGTACCTCTCATCGGTGGCGTCAACTGGTCCACTCGACGTCTTACTTCCAGGTCGCACTTGACCCAACGTGTATTACCCACAGCACTCTACACTGTGACAAGCTGATGAAAAGCCAGATTGATGTTAAAGCCGAGGTTTAGAAGCATACCGACATCGGTAAAAACGTAATCTGCACCAAAGTGATACTTTAAGCGTGACAACCTTTATCTTTTAGCAAAGAAGTTGGCCGGTCCTTAAAAAAGCAATATTACAGCTTACCTGAGGACTGCTGGGCAGGAACCCAATTTCCTAAATCGGCATTTCCCTTTGACTAACGCTGGCCGCCTTTGTATTCGAGGCCTCTAGGCATGTGAGCTATTTGCACGATGATATAGACGAATCAAAGAAAGGGTAATTGCAAAGAATTTTACGTATATTCTGTCATTTATTTTTAAAGAAGCATGGAGGAGTCGTATGTGTACAACGCTGTATAAAGTTGTCCACATCTAACCGCTGGTATCCCAATTGAAATTAGCATTTTTCCACATCCAATTGACCAACCAATCTGGCGTAATGTTCATCAAGTAAGAACCGATGATGGTGAACCAAGGGAACATCAGGACTTCTTGTCGCTCGTCCAATGCTCGCTTGACAATTTTGCCAGCGGAGTCAACATTCAACTGGAAAGGAATTTTTTGGTTGTTGGGAAGATTTTTCGAGGCGTCTTGCACAAGAGGGGTGTCGACAAATCCTGGACAAATGACTGAAACGTCGATGTTGTATGGCTTCAGAACCACTGAAAGATCACGACCCAATCTGTAGACCATTCTCTTGGAGACAGAGTAGCCTGTGACTTGAGGAAAGATGAAGAAAGACGCAAGGGAAGCTGTGATAGCCAGGTGGCCACGCTTGCGTTCCTTGAAACGATCCAACAAGGGAGTGATGGTGTTAAGCACTCCCATACCGTTGACCTTGATGACCAGATCCAGTCTCTGCTTCAACGTGCTCTCTCTCTTTCCAGACGCTGTAGGCGTTCCCGCCATGGTGGCCACAACGCCAGCGTTGGCCCAGACGAGATCGATTCCACCTACTCTGTCGTCTACATCCAGTAAATACTCATTCATTGCTTCGGCGTCAGTTACATCGATGACCTTGGTCTCGACTTTAACGCCGTTCTTTATACAAACATCAGCGACAGTGGCTAGTCGTTGTTCGTTCAAGTCCAACAGGATAAGGTGAAGACCACCAGCCTGCTCGGAAGCTGCTCCCTTGTATTTAGGATCGGTGACATATCGCAATGCAACATTCTCGCCGATACCAGACGCAGCACCTGTAATGACGATTTTTCGAGGTATAGGCTTAGCTGCCAGGAGTCTTCGTGATCTACCGGTAACGTGATTGATCAATTCCAGAGCAAGAGCAATCAAGCTCGCAGGAAGCACGACAGCCGAAGTGTGGAAGATGGTTAAGAGTGCTAACCAAGGCGCAATGACTTTGTTCTGTTGAAGGACCATATTACGAAGGAATAATAGAAAGAAAGATGCCGAATGGAATTCTGAACTCCACTGAATTTTATACACCATCTGGGAGCACATGCGGTTCCCTCAGTATGTAAGAATAAAATCAACCGATTAGGCAAATGATGAATTTTGTGGAACTCAGTCTGGTTGCTGGGGAAGTGTGAAAAAAAAATTTCTGCTGACAGTCTGGGGGCAAAATAATTTGACAGCTGCAGAATTATTAGTTCTGATGCGATTCTTTATGGGCTTGTATTCTCAACTCTAGAATTACATATACATAGGTCCTTCCATGAAAGTACCGAGAGTCGGTTCATGGCGTAATAATTTCGAATCTTCGGCTTGGCTGGGCTGGGTCCATCGAGAGGAGATTTTGGTAGAATGCGAATTAAGTCTAACTGCTGGCGATAAAACGTTAGTATAAATTGTGCTGGTGACGTTCAAGTATGCCATAGTATATCAGCTTACTCCTCGTTTGACAGTGAACTTATCACGTGATGATTATCTACCAGTCGCAAGCACCATCAAGATTTTGAGGGTGTAGCGTATAACAAATTACCTACCTACTCGTTCACACTGTGTTAAAAAGGTCCAACAAATTCATCGCCTTTGAGCCATCCAACACTATCGTTTCATGTTGAAAAATTGGCCCATGTAGGACACATACGAACAAAATATCGGGATTCTCCAAAGGTAGCATTCAATGATAAGCAAGATTTAGCTGCTTATGCTCAAGAAGTTCCCGAAGTGGGAAAAGGTGCCGTTCGATGTGCATGGTATAAACAAATTGAGTCATTGGTTAATGCGTCGGTCACAAGCGAAACAGAAGGTTAAAGATTTTTGGATCCAAAACCAACCCCTTCATAAAAATTTTGAGTTTGTATAGTCATCTCTTACTACCACCATCTAATGAACTTTACGGAATCCGAAACTTTCTCTCTAGGCAGGCTTAGAGACACACTCATTCGCCTGGAGGACACCATTATCTTCGGTTAGCTTCTGTTCCATTTTGCCCTTATAGTCTTTTACCAGTCACCGAGAGAAGGTGCCATTGCAATGAACTGCCCATTTGAAATGAAGGCACCAAACCAGCTCAACCATCCCTTGAATCCTCTTCAACCGGTCGATCCTACTTGACTTACCATGTTCGAGATTAAATTGGCTAACGGATTACATTCTTTCTCTCTTGACAGCTCTGATTGAACGTGCTCAATTTCATCTAAATGAGTCAATCTATCACAAAAACGCTCTCCAATTCAACGGAGCTACCGGAGATCGTAGCTTCCTCGAGTATTTCCTTTGGGAGACCGAGAAAGTTCATGGTAAATTCAGATCCATGAATCAAGCTATGTGCTGTGACCATTCCCTTGCTAATGACTGTAAAATCTATGATATATGACTAATTTAGCCAAAGTCCGACGCTACTCAAGGTAGGAAAGCCTGCAAGGCGATCAGTACACAAATAGCCCATGTCACTAAAATCCGTAATGCCGTAGTCCTGATGAATACGCATTTACATCCCCCCTGCCTGACCCCATCCTGCCACCGCTGCAATACCCCGAGTTTCTAGCTCCCAACAAGGTTAATATTAATGACAAGATTATGGATGTCTATGTCCACCACCTCGTCAATTCCATCTGTCCGCCAGGAGACGACAGCAACTATGGTAGTGCCGCCACTAAGGATATCGAGTGCTTGCAAGCATTGAGTCGCCGTATACATTACGGTAAGTCGCTAAAGACATTTCATCGTAGCATTTCTGGCTCAAATTTGATTAATATTACTATGTAGGCAAATTCATTGCTGAATCAAAGTTCCGTTCCAATCCTGAAGAATACACTCGTTTGGCACTTGCTAATGATACGAAAGGAATTGACGAGCTGTTGACTAACAAGGAAGTCGAGATCAAACTACTTCAGCGTTTGCGTCGGAAGGCTTTGGTGTACGGTCAAACATTGGATCAAGAAGATGCTGGTACTAGCACTCACCTTAAGATCCCTGTGGATGCGGTGGTTGACTTGTATGAACGATGGGTCATCCCCTTGACCAAAGTCGTCGAAATAGAGTATCTGTTAGAACGTGGTCTTGCATGGCATGCCCAACGCCAAGTCCAAAGTGAAAACCAGAAATAAAACATTTATCATGTACTCCTTTACCCAAATGACACTCAAAGATAGATAAAGTGTAGAAAATCAATGTTGGCTCATTCATTTTAATTTTAAATGGATTTTTACAAGGCGAAAGGATTGTAAGGGCTATGTGCAAATGTATAACATAAAAAGATATTCTGTATATACATGAAAGATTCCAGGAAATTTTAATTTAGAAACTGTCCCTCAAGGATAGCGCTACGCATGGGACTGTCCGGTCGCTTTTGCGAGGCAGAAACCGCATTGAGTACCTTGTTCAAAGGAGGAGGCTCGGAGTTCACTAGTGATGCCGGGGACTTCTTGCTTGAGATAAAGGTGTTTCCAGGTCCTGGTGGTGACAGCGCTCGTTCTGGTGAGGGTGGGGGGTTTAACGGCAAGTATAAATTGAGACTTTGCCGCGACAAGTCACCTACCAGTCAGATCATTTATGTTCATTCCCCCGAAGGATCCAGAAGCATGTTGGTTTTCTTCTTGTACCTGTTTTAATAAGGGAGTTCAGTACGACCGTAAAAAGGATAAAACAAAATTTCTTTGGTAGAGAGGAAAATGCTGAGTGGTGTGAGCGAGCCGTTGAAGATGTGTGAGAGCGACGGAAACTCAATCATGGAAAAAACGAAGCCAAACTTTTCAATCCAGGTGTGTATGCAGTAACGAGACCAATAGTAAACCCTGTAGTGGACATATCGTGTGCGTTAGGGTGTTCGAGACTAATCAACTTGCAAATATAATTGAGACAAAGACGTGACCTATTGTCGGGGGGTCCTCAAGAAACTTCAGACAGGTTGTGGAAAAACTGAGAAAATCCAAGGGAGAAAGGTAAAGTAGAGAGAGTATACAGTAGAGGAGAAATCAAATCGAGAGATCAAAGCTAGGCTGATATGCTGAAATTATTTGCTGAAGGGAACGATACAGGTAAAAAACTTGAAACTTGAAACAACTTGAAGCTAAGCCAAATTACAGGACGCGCTAACAAAACGAGAGGGTCGATTTAAGGTAGCAGACAGGCGGACAGAAACTGACAGACGACCTAATGGAAATACTGAACAGTCGAACTAAAGACGAAGAGACACTACCAGAAGATACGCCATAATTTCCGAGTTATAACCAAAATCCGATGCGATTCAATCCAGTCCGATCCGATCCAAATGTCGTTGATAATAATAATAATCTAATGTGGATGATAGAAAATGGAAACAGGTCGTGAATACTTACGGACAAACCCTTGATGCTGTTCCAGCTGGAGGACATGACAGGGAGCCTTGAGAAGGATCCGATGGAAGAACTATGACGACGTGTATGATGAGAACCGCTAATATTGATAGGAGATGTGGGTTGAAATGACATTTATACTGAGAATAATAATGAGTGAATGGGAACGACTGGCAGGAACGGGGCAAAAGGATGGTGCATAAGATGGAAATTCAGAGCACTTATATACTGCCAGCGCCCATAGCTTCGTCAGTCACGAGAGCAAGTCACACGGGTCATAGGATCCTCAGTCATTGGCAGTGTGTCGAACGCCCTTCACCGAAAATGGACATGACACACTTGTTCCATAGTGTAAAGCAACACCATTAGCAATCAAATCCAAGCGTCTAGACAGATGAAATTGGCTACAATGTAACGGACTATCATGTTCAGTATGTCCAAAGCTGACATCTTGAAACTCTATGTTATCTAGTGTCTGAAAATCATCCAAAGGCCTCCTTGGTCCCTAGGGCAACAACATTCACAGCGCCCACCACCCTTGTTTACATACATCTAGCGGGGTTGCTTCAAGAGCATTTGAAGGTTACGCTTGCCTGCTTGCATGATTTTTTCATAATTTTCATTTTACAATCCGTGGGTGGTTATTTTGACATCTCCGAGCTGTCAAAATGCCGTTATATTACAGCGGGTAGGTGTAAATGGCATGAACTTTGTCAGGTTGGGTCTGAATCATAACCACCTGCGTTTGAGTCAAGCCATGTCAGGTGGTGTCTATGCGACATAAATATTTCCCGAAGGCAGTAGTGATATATAAGAACTCTTGTTGATGGCGTTGATCTCCAGCTCGCATGAACCTATGATTAATGTAGCTGAATAAGGAGTGGTGACGCTCATTCATGGTGTTGAATGGAAGACTTTATCATAAAGAAGGATGTTTATGAGAGTACGCCGAGTGTAAACAGCAACGTTGCTGCTGGGAAAGATGGTAGCAGAACATGTTTCCCAGCTGAATGAAAGGCGGAGTTTGTAACCAACCCAGAGGTTATTAAATTTTTACAGACGGCTGGATTGGTCAATCGATCTATAACTGCCATGCCAAGTATTGATCAAGAACGACGATTGCTGCCCACCTATGAGTATAAGCAAGATCTGATCGATGCTATTAGAGAGCATAGCTTTCTGGTTGTTATCGGAGAAACAGGTAAGCTGCTTTGATCAGATCCATTCAACGTAAACCAGCTATTCATAGTCAGTTCAAAGGTTCCGGTAAAACAACCCAAATTCCGCAGTACATTCTCGAGGAAATGCCAGAAATGAAGAAAATAGGTGTGACACAGCCAAGGTACGTAACATTGGCTTTGAATCGCGAAAGAGCCCTGATGCTAATCCGTCATGGCAACCAGGCGTATCGCGGCAATCACCGTCAGTAAGCGTGTCAGTGAGGAACACGGTACCCCGCTTGGAAAAGATATTGGATACATGATACGGTTTGATGATCATACATCGTCTTCAACTAGACTCAAATACATGACGGATGGTATCTTGCTTCGAGAGGCGGTTCAGGACCCTACACTCAGTCAGTACTCTGTGGTGATAGTCGACGAAGCGCACGAAAGAACCCTAGAGACCGACGTCCTCTTTGGCTTGTTGAAGAAAACGCATCGTCTGCGCCCAGAACTTAAAATCCTCGTCATGTCTGCAACACTGGATGTTGAAAAATTCTCAGACTTTTTTGACGAGTGTCCTATCTTTGAAATTCCAGGCAGAACATTTCCTGTACAAATCATTCACCACCAGAGCATGAAGATCAACGCCTTGAAATCCAATTTCGTTTCCACCGCGGTTGAAACGGCATTTTATATTCACACCAAAGAAAAGGCTGGCGACGTGCTTGTGTTCCTGACTGGCCAGGCTGATATCGACCGAGCATGTCAAGAGTTCAAAGACAAGTGCAGTGAATTAGATTATACTCGTGACGTTAAATACTATGACGTGGATGACGAAGAGCAAGTCAAAGATGTCTCCGTATACCCCTTATATGCAAGTTTAGAAACAATGGAACAGAGAGCTGTCTTTGAGCTTTCACGCCGTGGAAGCAGGAAAGTGGTGTTTTCAACCAACGTTGCTCAGGTAAGAGTTTGACGGACTTGTGTCGTGCAATGCAGGCTGACCACTCATCTATGACTATATTTCTCTATAGACCTCTGTCACTATACCAGGCATCAAGTATGTGGTAGATTCAGGATTCGTCAAGGAAAAGTCGTATGACCCAAATACAGGCATGGATGCATTGTTGGTTACCAGTATCAGCAAGGCAGCAGCTACTCAGCGCGCTGGTCGCGCTGGTCGAACTGCACCAGGCAAGGCATACCGGCTGTACAGCAGTGAGAGTTTCGAGCATTTACCGGACGATACCATTCCGGAAATTCAGCGTAGTAGTTTGCTCAGCACGGTGTTGGCTTTGAAACGGATGAATATTGTGGATGTATTGAATTTCGAATTCATTGACAAACCGGACGAAACGTTAGTGATGAAGGCACTGAGTCAGTTGTTCTTACTTGGCGCGATCGATCACCATGGTGTCATTACGGAATTGGGCAAGCAGATGAGCCAATTTCCACTGTCCCCTTATCTTTCAAGAGTCATTATCAGTTCAGCCACGGAATACGAATGCAGCGAGGAAGTCTTGACCATTGCTAGTGTGCTGGCTGGAGACAACGACTTGTTTCGAGCCCCGTCCCCTCGACAAGGGGAAGACTTGATTGCCGAAGCTGAGAAATGCAAATTGAAGTTAGCGCATCACTCTGGCGATCATATGACGATACTGAACGTCTGGAACGAATGGAGACGTAATGATGAATCTCGTAGGTGGTGCCGTGACAACTGGGTCAATCAAAAGGCACTAGCCAACGCAAAAAGTGTGCGCAGCCAGCTCATCGACATCGCGAACCAGCTCAAACTTCCCCTGGTGCGAACTCGCCGTATTGAAGTCGAACGTACCAGTGGCAAGAAGGAGGGTCGATCGAAAGAAGTTGTACGTGAGGTTGATGCGGTGCCTGTCCTCAAATCATTTTTGACCGGATATTATACCAATATCGCTAACAAGGCTTCTGGACGATCTGTTTTCTCTCACTACGCACCTGATCAGCATTTGGCTGAGAAATCCTCGCACACATCGTCCGCTCTGGTGGCCCTTTATCTCCATCCGTTGTGTGCGCTTTCCGATATGTTTGATCGCAACAAGACTCGATACTCTCAGATTGAATGGGTCATGTACATGCACGTTACCTACACTAATAGAGCGGTCATGAAAGGTGTCAGCAAAATCCTGTGGGACTGGGTACGTTCTGGCAAAGGGCATGAGCGAATTCGTCAACTCGCTACAGCGCACCTCAACGGCGTAGACAAGAAGAAGCTTAATAAGAAGCGTAAACAACTTCTGGATGACAGTAGTGCACAGGCTTCGTCGGTTGAAAGTAGCGACACGGACGCTGGCACAGGCACCGATGCAGAACTAGAAGAAGATAGAAGGCGATTACGAAAACTTGAAATAGATGATATTCGAAAGCGTGCTCTTGCTCGACGTGGTGCACAATAACATACATAACTCATCCTTACATAGACTATTTTTTTCAGTATATTATTGTAATTTGATTACAGTTGACATGGTTTGTGTTTTAAAAAACCCGTTTCACTGTGAATAGACTAAGTGATAAACTATATGATTGCAAAACTGAAAAATCATGTATGATACAAGGATTTTCAAATGACAAAACGGGGTCATCATAGTACTATATAGGTCGCTTCCATAGCGAAGGAGGGAATTGCATCACCTGTGAAAGTAAGGGTACCCAAGTGGACATCGGTAAAAGAAACATATGGCCAAAAATCGATGTCTACCGTTGAACAAAAATATCAGAATAAAACCTGAAAGGTTGATATTAGTATGCTGCATTCAATCTTTTTTCCCTCCACCATCATACGTACTCAGATAAGGATGATTTGGAGCTATGCCTGTGGGCCATCTCTTCAATAAAGTGCTTTCGAATCACATAGGGTCGAGTGAAAGAGTCGGTGACGACCCTACAGGCTTGGTGTGCTGAGATAGCGGTATTTCGTACCATGGCGCCTAAAGCATGTCTGCTAACGATCATGCCATCGACGAGAGGGCCAAAAATCTGCAACCAAGGTCATATTAGCCTACGCTAGCCAATATCGTTCACTGACCATTACTTACCAAGGCATTCTCCTTTAGACGTTGACTGGCCACAATGGAAGCCGGATTATTACCGACGCTTGGTATCGATATTCGTATCCAGTACAGACCATCGACAGCGCCGACCAATGGGTTGATGAAGATATACACCATGCTTTTTGAATTGACACTGTTCATTGTCTTGATACGATGAGCAAGCGATTCCCAGTTCGTCATGTCCTCAATCCAAATAATGCAGACGTGATCATCTTGAGTGACTTGCTGGTGTAATTTGGGTAACCGAGAGACAGCGCCCCATGACAAGTCGCCTTCCTTGGGTTCGTGCAAAAAGTAAGGATTATGGAACACCACTTCCACCATTCTGTCAGCATAGTATGGGATAACATCGCAGATAGCAGAATCAACTTTGCCTTGGTATCCATGGTGTTCTGATAATTTGACCTACGGCGGAAAGTAAGTATATAGCGAACATACTTACTTATACGGCTTTCAACCCTGCCAACAGAAGCAATGAAAAAAATTTCACTAACCGGCCAGCCTAAACTGTACAAGAATTGAAGATAACTCTGACTCAACTCTGGCGGCTGCTCCACTAATTCTTTTTCAGTAGCGTTACCCGATTGCGCAAAGTAGGTTGATATGGAGATGCAATCTCGTCTAGAAAACGTTGTAAGAAAACGGTTGCTCACGCCATTAAGAAAGATGCCGTACTCACTCATTAAGCATATCTAGCATTTCCAATTCTGAAATAAGAGAATCCGTAATACTCAATGGAATGACATTATTCCTGTTCTTAGTATGCAGGAACCCGAGCTGTGACATGAAGAGTCTCTCGCTGGGGGTTTGATCTATAGGAGAATGGCTCGATTCAGGCGCGGCTTTGGGAATTTGGAGTGGGTCATGATGATCGATCTCTTGTTCTGCATGTTGCTGAAGTGTGGTGATCTCAGTCATGCGTTCCAATTCAGCCTTCTTCTCCGGTTTACCGATTAATAGTTGCTCAAGTGAAGGCAGTGCCATCCAATTGACAGCGTCAGCAACGGGTATACTGGCATTCGATTTGACCAAATGACCATTATTTAACGTTGGAGAAGAGCCAGCTCGTACCAACAGATTGGGATTGTACTTTGGTGAGGAAGATGTGCTTGATGAAGATCGCGGAGTGGCTGGGCTGACTTTGCTAGACAAATCTTCGTATCGGAGGCAACTGGTCCATGAGTATCGCCCAGTGGTATCTCGACAAATCAATACAATAGCCGGTGATTTCGGAGATTCACCATGGGTTTCTACAAGATCGCTGATATCCATTAATCCAGCAATGACCCGACCATCCAGCAAAAAGAGCTGAATGCGTTTCGCAACAGCGCCTTCCTCATCGGATATCGCATTGGACGACTTGGATTTCTTCCATGCCTTGATCATTGATAGATCGTCCAGTAAAGTCGATGTTCGAGTGGGACCAACCTGATCCTTCCAAGGAGGAAAGTTCCCGAGCTGGTTGACAAATTGCGACATACAGTACTCAGCTGCCATCTTGACAGCAATTTCTTCCTTTCTATGCATAGCCATTCCATTTTTGTTAGTAGCTGATGTTGCTTTGTCGGTATCATTGCTTTGATTGCCGCTACCGCCTTTACTGGCTCGATTAGGCAGCTGGAAAAGCTGCTTGGTAGGGGGAAATCCAGTATCGCGCCTCTTCTTCTTCTCTTGAGATCCTTCTAACTGGCTATTAGTTTCAATTTCTCGTTCGAATATGGTTATTCCTCTACTCAAGGTTGCAATCACAGCATGCTGACAATCACGATCATCGACTATCCATTGCCCGACCATGACCCAACGCATCATGCAGTCGTACGCTTGTACAACCAGAGGGTATTTTTGAGCCTACAAAAAAAGAGACAAGAATGTTTGAGTGGATCCTGCCAACATCTGGGCCCTGAATATAATGTCAGAGAGCTTACCAAGTTTCCTGTACTATTTAGAGTGTCTGCATAACGACACAGTGCCAGTACCAATTCCCGAGCGACATTCTATTGAACGGCATCATCCATTCAATATTCTGATTGTTTGAAAAACCACCTGACTTTGTCAAATACTTACTTTACTATCGCGTTTGACGTACTCATACAAGCCAACAAAATCCATTAAAACGTCAAATGCCACCAGCGTCACATCGGAGCTCAATTGCATAGTTAGAATCTGAGAAGCAGAATTAGCTCACTGCAACAATCTTGTACGTTTGCCACTTTATATCTTACCTTATCTTGTATAAGTTTGACAACCGTCCCAACAAGACCAGGGCAGAATGGAACATCTTCAACGACATAGACATTAATGAGATGCAATAGATATCTCATATTATATGACGAAGTTTCAGTCCGAAGCGACATTAATAATAGCTCTAATATGTAGTACTTGAGCTGAGATGCCGATGGTAAGATATTTGTACATGGTAATGAAGGCAACAATGGCTACGGTATCCCACCAACTAGCCAAGGAAAAATTGGGAGTGTACTCACCGATGTGAACGCAGGCTGCTGGCTTGATTGCTGGGCATACAAGACCTTCATCTTTATAATCTGTTAGTCACAACCAAATCACCCACTACCAAAAATGTATAAGCTTCCTCACCAATTGGGACACTAGTTGTTCCTGCTCTCCGATCATGGACACATTATCTGAAGCGACATTCAAGCCTCTATCCCAATCGGGCTTGAGACTGACATTTTCAAAGTGATTCGGCAGGCACATAATAGTACTTGTTACTTTGATGGCAGCCAGTCGAAGTTCGTCTACAGATATGACATTACGGTACTCCGGTTGCATTTTGGGTAAAATGGATTTGATGCCAACCACAAAGTCTGGAACCATGAGTCGCACGCCTTCTAAGTCGGTGGCGAAAAGTTCTGTCGAGTTCATCAGAATGGTTGGAAGACATGTGTCTGAACGAAGGCCAATGGCCAGAGCAGCATAGAAGCGTTCAATGTATAATCGTAGAAAAGGAACTCTGCGTTGGGGCTTGCTGAAAATACGACAAAGAATTCCGTAGGCTTCTGCACGACCTTGCTGGTATTCAGCACTTACTTGGGGTGCCGAAAAGCATGCATCAAACAACCAGCCTCCAAATATGTGAAGCAAAGTGTTGCCATCTGGCGGTGACGGCGTTTCAGAATCAGGTAAGGGTACTTGTCCAACCGAATGGAAAGCCTCCACGATCCGACCAACACCCATGACTGCCAAAGCAAAGTTGCCAGGTGATAATTGCCAGGGATTGGGAATTAAAAATAGTATTCTGTGCCACGCATAGTAGACGAAATCTTGAGGCAGATCCAGTTTAACGTTAAATCCATTCACTGCAATGTTCACTACAGACGTTCCTGCTGTGGGTCCATACAAAAATCGGAGAGTACGGTGGGTAAGCGATAGTGCCACTGAACTCCATTGCTGAATGACCTTGGGCCTGTGCGTCCATCGAACAAAGCATCTCTACAATGATGAACAAGGGTCAGAATTCTAACCAAACAAGTGAACTTGATCACGCTCCACGAACCTTTATGATATCCCACATCTCTACATCCCTCGTCTTCGACCGTAACCAAAGCTCAAACAAGACCTAATTATGAAATTAAAAGAAAATGTATGAGAATTTCACACCGTATTCTATAATGGCCCAACAGTACTCACTCTGAGTAAATGATCACATAGTTCATCACCCATGACAGGGCCATTGCGTGTTCCATCGCTCACTCTTTCCGACAACAGAGAATCGGTGATGCCTAAAACAACCTTCAATAGCACCGACCAAGTTTCTTCAGAAAGATCGAGCGTTCGACCAGCCATGGTGAAGACGGTCAGGACTTTTTTGCATAGTTCTATATGGCGTTGCGTTAGCTGAGCAGCGGTTTCGCGCGTGATGGGAGGTGGACTAGGCGCAGCCATGGGTATGGTGATGAGGTTTGCCGCTCCTGGCGCAGGCACAACCGTTGTTGTGGTATACGTGGCGGTTTTGCTGGCACCAGAGTGTGGTCGTGGAACTCTAGGACGAAACAATAAAGAGTATTGATGAAAGATGATTTGAAAGAATTCCTGCTCCAAGCCTTCGCGAGACACGGCAGCAGGCCGTTGATTCGCTTCGAACAACCACTGTGCATAAATGTTGATGTCTTCGGATGTGATCGTCATATCTTCCAAAGGCAAATTGAAACCTTGTCCAATGACCTCCATAAACCATTTCACATGGGCTGGCGATGAAAAGATGGAAGGATGAGGAGCTGCTTTTCCAGCTGCTGGGTGTAAGTATGAAGTGATCTCGGATATCAATGTCCTTCGCGTTGATACGGGCAAAACATTTAATATATTAGTTTCTGGGAATGGGTGAGGTGGGTTAGTGAATGGCTACGATTCAATGTAGCGCATTATGGTGCTTAAGTACGTACGAGCGTCATGCTGCAAAAGATGCAACTGAGCTATCCAGTCCAAGAACATTGCAGGTTAAAAGCGGACGCCGCCGCACGTTAACGGATGTCTGTGAGTGCGATTTGAACTATTTTTTTTCTGCTTATGGTACAGTGGTTGAAACAGACTTGTTCCAAACAAACGAGTGGTGGTGTACAAGGCGGTATTGGCGATTGTCACTGACGCTAAAATGATCTCTGGTGGTGAATGACAAGGTGAATTTTGGGACAACCGTCTGAGCAAGAACTTACTCAGAAAGCTCGATTCTGGCTGCTATTGGCTGAAATCACATGCCCTGCTAAAATTGAAATATCAGGCAAGAACTTGGTAAATGGACAACTAATTTTGTCTCCCTTGTAAGCATCAATGAAAATCGACCATACGAACTGAGTGCATGGCTGGTCCAGCGAAGGTAAATCGTTCATGTCAGCTGTGGCTATTTTCTATAGCCACGCTACGTCGCTGGCTGGTGCTGAAAAGGAAGATCGACTCCGCATTCTGGCAGTGATCTATCTCCACGTTGGATTTGCCATACCCCGCCTGCTTTGAGTAGATTAACTAGTTAAAAATACTAGAGGTCAAGATGTTATGGTTTTTAATGCCACTCGTATATTAAACGTTTGTTGACTGATCACATCTCTATTGGAAAAGCACTAACATAATGGCGTGCTAATCAGCGATAATTAGGCAGTTTTTAGGCTGAGACGCTTTATGCATCTAGACGAGTCGGTGTGGGTGCAATCATGCCTGGCCTCATGCTTTTACACTTATCTTAAAGTAGCGGCAATATCTGAAAAGTATCTGTATTTCATGGTTACATCCAGTCACTGATAAGACATTTCCCCTTACCGTCAAACAATTCTATAGAGGTATAACTGCTATCGATGTATTTATGTTCATCGCAGTGGCATCGTAAGGCTGCTTGTGACTAAATGGATGACGGAAGATTTGCAACGGATGGTCGATAAGGCAGTGCTGCCAAAATTACCGCATTACAAAGGTCGCACAAAGCGATCAGTTGCACGTTTTATCATACCAGCGAAAGCCATCGATACAAAATGGACAAAACAGTCTATTGGCAATCTAAAGATATCAAAAGATAACTTATCAGTCACTCACTCTATCGTCTGACTCGTTACAGTACCACCTGTGACAATCCAACATAGTTATTAGTTCACGCATCAAATGGTACATTCATCCCTATCACTATCTCCGTAAGCTGAACCAGCATCGACCTTAATATCAGCTCCTGGTTGATCCCGAAGGACCGTGCTTGGATAACACGTTGCAAGTAGCCGAACCTATCAATGGTTCATAGTAGCGGTCCTATTTTGAGTTTCAAAAAAAGCAGCGAATAAGGGTAGTGTATTAGATATTTATTATCAATTTGTTTTTTGTTTTTGTTTTATGTACATTAATTTCGCATTAGCATTAAAAATCTAGTGTGGTGGTTTGCAAGCTGGCTTGAGACAAGTTGGCTTGCGATGAATAATTGAGATGGATTGATTATGAAGGATGGGGTTTCAAGCCGTAGGGAGATTTTAGTTGGACTTGCTGGTGTAGAAAAGGACATCCTTGCGACATTGCTGAACAGTAGTGTAAGCAAAGACACCGACGGCGGAGGCAACGACGACACGCTTTCCAACTTGAGTGGCAGAAACGTTAGCAGCGAGCTGTTGAGCAGGACGGGAGAACAAGACCTTGAACATGTTGTGAAGAAAAAGAGATGAGTTGTGTGGCAGACACGTTCTGCGAGGGAGGGTCTGGTATTTATTCAGAGCAAAATATTTTTTTTTTTTGTTCGATCAGACCCAGCGGGAAAATAAAGAACGGCCAATAAATGTGAAGAGTGGGACTGAAAATTGTGGATTGCTCATACTTTCAACCACAGCCGCCAATCGATTTGCCTCCCTGGATTACCGACTTGACACGTCCGACGCTTCCAGATCCAACAATGGGCTCTGGGAGCTTCAAACAAAATTCAAAAACGCACTAAACACTCCTCGTGAGAATTGCCTCCATAATTATCCATCAAGGATAACTTGAGTCTTGGCAATGGAATTGCTGAAAAGCTTTTCGTTATGCCACCAGATATACATTGACTTAGCAATCGTTATCGATATCTGCCATATTTTAAAGGTGCGCGCGAACACTATTTGTAATTCTTTTCCCTTTTACAACTATGCTGCGAATCACCCGCTCTGCACAATGCTGTATCGGCTGGCAAAAAACTATTTTTATACCAACAATGCTTCTGATTCACTACAATGCTAGCTTTTGTCCAAATGAGTCACTTCCAATTTGCAAGTCAGAATATCTTTTAACTCCTGAAGTACTAGAAGGCCGATCATCGGAGTATATACTCGTTCTACAGCTAAACACCGACTGGGGGAAAATAGTCGCTTTTCATGTTTAGCAAAAAAGCTTAGATATCGCTCCTCGGCAGTTGCTGACCGGAATATTTGTCCCCAAATGGTAATTAGAAGCTGCACCCAACTTAGCAGCTAACCCATAACAACAACCAAAATGCCAACTTACAGTGTTTCGTCCTTGGATAGATCTTTTTTGACACCGCTTGAGCCGGTTAAACTCTTGCTTTGAAATTATTTGCCCGCCCACCAAGAGCTTTGGGGTAAGAAATTTTTGTGCCATCTAACGCTTAGTGCTGCCAAAGGACAACTTGTACCATATCACTTCTCTTCCCAATCTCTCTCCACCCAGCTCAACTCTTATTTGATGTATCAAAGGTTATTATTGGCTTTGGAGAAAAGTATAATAGTATTTAGTTATTAACGTGGAAAGATTTAAGGCCTCAAATACAGCCATTTAATCTAGATCATTTGGATTTCCGCAACAGAAGAAAAAGCCCTTCTTCTTCTTTGGCTGGGCTTGTTGCCCAGTGACATCACTCCTTGGAGCTTCAGTAGGTTGAGTCGGTTGCTCGCTTGCACTATTTTCTAATGCTTTGCTGCCATTGTTGATAGGAACATTGACATCTGAATGTGTACTACTTGTCACCGTACGTGCTGCATCTTTTGCTGCAACTCCAGCTCTTCCTGAACTGGGAGTTCCAGCACCAAGACCAGATCCATCAGCACCAGACCCATTCGTACCAACACCTGAGCCTACATCAGTATAGCCAGTACCAGTGCCAGGGGCAGTAGTGCTAGGGCCTAAAGGATCGGTAGTGCTGGAACCTAAAGTGCCAGAACCAGTAGCGCCAGTTGTGCTAGTAACTAAAGGATCAGTAGTGGTAGAACCTAAAGTGCTAGAACCAGTAGCGGCAGTTGTGCTAGGACCTAAAGTGCCAGTACCATTCGTGCCAGTACCATTTGTACTAGTACCAGTAGCACCAGTACCTGCTGCAGCGGTACCAGCTGCAACGGCACCAGCAGTGACCGCACCTGCGCCGGCAGCTGAACCCAAAGCTGAACCAGTACCTGTATTAGACCCACTTGCAGAGTTGGTGCTTGTCAGATTATTGTTGGGATCAGTAGAGGTAGCTACGGCGGAAGTTCCTTTACCACTGGTTGTCAAAGCATTGCTGTAGCGAGAATTGATTCAGATGATGTTATGGAAAAGCGTTGCAAATATAGAGCGAACTCTTACGTTTTTCCAGTTTCATAAGTGGTCATTAACTTGGCAAATGTTTCTCCCTGTTGCTTTGCAATGGCCAACTCCTTCTCACTTGGCTGGCGAGATCCATCTCCATTTGCTATTCATTCATCAATGAAAAGCAGTGAGATGAATGTTTTTATAAACTCATTCATCACTTTGTACGCTCATGGACTTACTGATTGTGCCTGCACCATATGCTGATCCACCGACGACCTCAGTGGTATCAAACATGGCTGGGTTGGCAAACCCAAAGGGAACGTATATCATACCGTGATGAGCGAAATATGTTACGGCATTTAACGCTGTCGTCTCTTGACCACCATGCTGAGGGGAAAAAAGCTCTTTCAGACCACGCTTCTCCGATTTCTTCTTTGCTCTCAACACAATGTCTTACCTGACTAGCAGTGGAGAATATCGTAGCCACAAACTTGCCTGAAAGCGCTCCAGTTGCCCAAAGTTTACCACTAGCGTCCAAAAATCTATGTATTTCGCAAGAACAGGTTTAGTCATCAAAGCAAAAACTATTTGCGTGACTCAGTCACTTACGCTTTCATCTGTGCTGGAAAAATGCCGAACCGTGTAGGCAATCCAAATACAATGCCATCTGCTTCTGTCAACTGATCGATTTTAATGACCGGAATGTTGGGCTTGGGAGGAGCGTTCATTTTCGTGAGCACTTCGTCGCTGAGAGTCTCTTCAACTTGGAATAATTGAACATCAACACCGTTCGCTTCCAGACCTAGTTATCTCCAATGTGTCAACTATGGGTTATCACAGCATGCAACGATATATGCAAGCACATACCTTCTTTCACGGCGGTAGCCATCTTGTATACATGATGGTACAACGTGTATATGACAATATACACTTTCGGCATGGTTGGTCAAGCTATGTTGAAATCAAGGTGGGGGAGAAAAAAAAGTCTCACCGGAAGGGAGCGACAACTAGAGTTTTATATGACACCCATCACTTTAGTGACTTCACTTGGGTCAATTAATATACCAGCCTCCCATTTACACGCTAGAAAACATCACTTTTTTCTAGCTTTTTCACTAGAGAAATTCATTTCCTTCTCGAAAATTTATTTTCGCCTTCAATTCAACTAGCTCTGAATACATCCAAAGGATCTTCATCACATAAGACAAAGCTTTCATTACGTCACTGTCGGGCGTGGTATTCGTTTGCATGAATCGCCCCGTTTTACGAGAATCAGACGAGTGGCTCGGTCTCTTTTGACTATCACAACAATTGTCAAACAGCCAGCAGAATGGAAGCTGTCAAAGTTAGCAATGAAGAAAATGAGCATTACTGTTGATTTAATATACGCCGGAAATTTTAGTCGAAATAACAATTGGAGACATCGGCTCCATGGTGGATATTCTGGGGTAGACCATTGGTATGGGTTTTTCGCAAGTCGATCTGTCTTGTTTGGGGTTTATAAGTTCGGCATTCCAATTGAGTTTTTACCTCTTCTCTTTTTCTTCTTTCAAATTCACTCAAAGTCGCATATCACCTTTGAATTTAATTCAACATGCCTGCTACTGTATACATCGTTATCTACTCTCTGTACGGTCATATCTACACCCTCGCTCAAGAAGTTCAAAAGGGCCTTGAAGCTAGCGGTGTAACCACCAAACTCTTCCAAGGTAAATTACATGACTGTCACATTGGTAACCCACACATCGTATTCATCGCTCGTCCCCAGTTGCCGAAACTTTGAGTGATGATGTTTTGCAAAAGATGCATGCTCCTCCTAAGCCTGCCATTCCAGTTATCAAAGTGGACGAGCTGACTGAGCCCGATGGCATCATTTTTGGTATTCCTACTCGATTTGGTACTATGCCTGCTCAAATTAAGGCGTAAGTTTCGAATGACAAACAGGCAAGCCATTTCCACTATCCTGGCTGATGATTCTATCGATTATTTAGACTTTTGGATGCCACCGGTAAGCTGTGGGCAACCGGCGCTTTGTCTGGAAAGTTTGCCGGTACTTTCTTTTCCACCGCTTCACAGGTAATGTACACACTGCACGACTAGGAGTGACAGTAACACACTGGAAAAAATTGACGTTTGGATTTTCATGTAAAAATTACAGCATGGAGGTCAAGAAACAACCGCATTGACCACTGTCACTTATTTCGCCCATCATGCCATGATCTATGTACCTTTTGGCTTCGCCAACGCGCACCTTTTCGACAACACTGAGGTCATTGGGGGTTCGGCTTATGGCGCTGGTACGATTGCCAATGGCGATGGCTCCAGAGCCGTCAGTGACAAGGAGAAGGAAATTGCTAAAAACCAAGGCGAGAACTTTGGCAAAGTCGTCGCCACCTTTGTGAATGGACGAAGTACATTATAAGAAATTTGCGAACCACTAATTAATTCATTAAATTGCCTTGCTTCATAAATCCACTGTATTTAAGACTACGCACAGGGCTTGTTGTTAAGCGGATGTTATTCCGCTCTTCAAACATTTTGTGCACCTTAACGGAGATGTAATTGAAAGAATAGCGCCAACTTTATTCTCTATTTTGTTTGACAGACAATGGAAGCGCTAGCAAAGAAACATCACAATAGGTAGTAAGAAAGGTCAATTCCATGGCTAAAAGGTGATGACTGGGGCTTCCGTCAGATGACCTTGAGCAGCTGCCTTGTTGATCGAGTGAGTGTTTGACAGCAGAGCCAATCATATTGTCAAGGCGAGAATAATATAAGCTTTTTGGGTGCCTTTTGCTCTTTCCCGCCTCCCCAACCCCATTCACCCCGCCATCTTACTCAAGGGTCATGTCCACATCATACCCAGAACATGTACCTTTTGACCCTGCCAGTGTTGAAAGTATGCCCCCTGCTCCAGAGCTGCACCAAGCTGAAGATCTGGACACCACGTTTCACGCACCCATCCCAGACGGAGAGCTAGTTGATATCATACAGCAACATCTCATACTCGGCAGCGAACCATTGACCTTAACGCAATCACAAAGTCCATTTCATAGGCCAATAAGCGTAGCTTCGCCTAGGATTGACTCTGACCGCAATGAAATTGAAAGTGTTGTCACCCCTTTTCATTTGCCTGGAACAGCCATGACCAACGATATCTACAAGATGGCCAACGATTTGGTCCAGCGCAACCTCTTGAGGAGATCT
Source organism: Umbelopsis ramanniana AG (assembly GCF_025399195.1). Taxonomy (NCBI): domain Eukaryota; kingdom Fungi; phylum Mucoromycota; class Umbelopsidomycetes; order Umbelopsidales; family Umbelopsidaceae; genus Umbelopsis; species Umbelopsis ramanniana. The sequence continues at coordinate 88,375 of NW_026252127.1, forward strand.
AGATCTTTAACGGATGTAATGGAATACCGAAAGCAACAGCTTCACAGCGATCCAGCATTGCAGAACATTAATAAACCCGGTGGATTTCGTCGTTATTTTGTACATCAGCACGGCTCCGATACACCTTCGGAAGATGGCTATGCTTCGCCATTACAACGATACACCTCTATGATGGATCACGATATCGATAACCTCAACCCACCTAGAGAATTCAAACGAACCCGACACTTTCTAGAGTTTCTGGCCATGGCACATATTAGTATTTTTGACAATTTCGCAGGCGAGGATCTTGAAGATACCGACGACGACGTACCAGTGAGTGATGAAGAACAAGCTCGTCTCTTACCTGTGCGCAATACGCAGGTGGTTGCTGGATCGACCAACGAAAGAACTCCGCTGTTGCGAAGAAAATCCTCTCATATGGGTGATAAAAGTACGGCCTCAGAAACCAAGGCGATCTTCCTTTTACTGAAGGCATTTATTGGCTCTGGTGTTCTTTTTCTGCCTCGCGCGTTTTCCAATGGTGGATTGCTGTTCTCTTTTATTTCCATGTGGGCTATGGGCGCCATATCCTTGTTTTCGTTTTTGCTCTTGATTGAGTGCAAAGACCATGTCTCTGGCAGCTACGGTGATCTTGGTGAAGCACTCTATGGACCTTGGATGAGAAGGCTGGTACTTTTTTCTGTGTCTATTTCTCAGGTAAGCTGTTCGTTTCGGTATATAAGTTAGACAAAGCAAATCCTCTCGTTATTAATACCGACAACTTTTAGATGGGTAGGTTTAAATATTGAGAATGTCAGCCTACTGTAGCCGCGCTAACGATAGGTGTGAGTGTAGGATTTGTGGCAGCAGGAACAACATTCATAGCGGAAAATGTACAACAAGTGTTTACAGCTGTGAGCCATAATGCTATCCGTCCATCCGTCGAGAGCATCGTTGCTATCACCGCCCTTTTGATGATCCCCCTTTGCCTCATCCGAAACATAGCCAAACTTTCGCTGAGTGCTGTAATCTCGGACTTTCTCATCTTGTTTGGTCTTTTAACCTTGTTATATTACGATGTCTTGAACCTTTTCTTTACCAAGGATCCCGAACAGGAACACCGCATTATTACTCCAGGACCTGGCATTTATTGGTTTTTCAACAGTGCGCATTTTTCAGTGTTTGTAGGCACATGTGTATATAGTTTCGAAGGTGTAGGTAAGTACCCTGATTATTGAACTCTACCGTTTGATACAAGTCATCGATGCAGCAAATAACCCTTAATTCATCTCTTCAGGTCTCATTATTCCTATTCGTGATGCTATGGCACGCAAGGAACGCTTTCCTTTTGTGCTCACGCTCGTCATGTTCTTGGTCGCATGTATCCTAAGTGTCATTGGAAGCATGGGTTACTTAGCCTTTGGCTCTGAAGTACGGACGGTTGCTCTTCTCAATCTTCCAGACGGACCATTGATCAGCACCATTCAAGCACTTTACGTTATCGCCATTCTTCTCTCCAACGTTATCACGATTTTCCCCTCTATTCGTATCATCGAGCAAGCAGTCTTTCAGTCAAAGACAGGAAAATATAACATGGCCGTCAAGTGGCAAAAAAATACGCTTAGAACGGTTGTCGTCATCGTCACTTGCCTCGTTGCGTATGGAGGAGCATCTGATTTGGACAAGTTTGTCAGGTAAAGCATTTGAATAGATGGCAAGGTGTCTTTTTAAAAGTGACATGAACTAATATCCTCAACTTTTTCTGGCTGACGTGAATAGTTTGGTCGGCTCCGTTTGTTGCTGTAAGTTACATCTTTTATCGTCCACATCTGTTGGTTGTTCTTTAAAACGCACCATCCTAAAACCTTGTCTTCCTTTCAGGTCCTTTGTCACTCATCTTCCCACCCCTATTTCATTTGAGAGCGGTGCCTGCTCTTCCCAAATGGCGATCTCTCGCCGACTACACTTTGATAGTATTCGGTACCGTTGTCATGTTCTTTACCATGTACAGCACCGCCAGTCAATGGGCTAAAGGCTCATAATGTAATTAGCGCGCAGTCATTTTCTTAGTTTTGTTACCCCCACCCATCCCCTCTTTTTTGGCAGTCTCTCATCCTATTACTTCTTATTAATTGTTCACTTCATTATTGTAATCGATTTTGATTTTTCTCTCAAATAAAAAGTATGATTTAATAAACATGGGTCTACATAGGGAGGAAAACAGGCCATGTTATTTCTATTATTCTGTACAAGTTGAGGAACAGACTAAGGTTTGGTATATGCATTAAGTCTTTTTTTTTTTTTCGAGGCGGTGGATCAAGCCACTTAGAAACACATCAGTGGGGTATGTGCAGTACCTCTTGGGTATACTACTAAGGTAGCGACAAATAGTCCGACGGTAATACCTATAACCAACAGATGTCAGTTCATGGGGAATTGAAGTCAGCGGTAGGAGAAGGAAATCTATACTTACCGATGGCTGACTCAATCATGGCCAGTGCAAAGTATGCGCCCTGACCACCATTGACACCAGTAGTGCTATCGCTGAATGTACCCAGAGCAGCCTTCAAGCCTAAAAAATTACCACAAATCATATATGATTAGACTCTTGTCCTCGCCATGCGTGCTAAGCGAACACTGTGAACTCACCTAAACTACCGGGCACAAGAAAGAAGACACCGAGCAATACGGCATCAAATGACATTTTGCCAGTGAATTTATGCATCAGATTACCGAGTAAACCGACAACAAAAGCTGGAATGAATTGAGTAACTTGTTGAGGTGCGGATGTCCACTTTGTCAATGAAAAATTGACGACATAGCCCATGGTCGAAACGAAAAACATGGGTATCCAACGATTGGGGCGAGCTTTGAGGTATATGGCATAAGAGAATGCGAACAGCGACACAAATAAGAAGTTGTACCATTGCGAGGGAATGTTCCCAGTACATTCTGAGGTCGAAGCACTGGCAGCCGCCGGGTCAAATGTAGCCCATAGACCGGATCCCATGGATATTCCATAACCCAACAAAAAGCAGTACACAATACTGTAAACCATTCGAACTACGCCGGATATAAGATTTCGAGACGCTAACTCAATGATGCCCGAAGCGATGGTGTATCCGGGCAACAAGATGACAATAGCGCCATAGGAAATAGGCGCAAAGCAGAATCCTTGTCTCCACGGTGCTTTTTTGAACAAGGTCAAAATATGTCAGTCATGAGCGAATGTTTGAATCCAATCTGTCAAAATGGAAACTTACCACGTGCGATAAATCCAATGAGCATGGACATTGTAATATCCCAAATAGGACCCAATGACTGAAATCGACCAGCAAACGTTTCATAAACGGATAGAAGTGCTAAAAAAAATAGGAGGAAAATTGTCAGTTTGCTGGATAATCCTAGTCTGAGTTCGCGACTTCCAAACTACGTCATTTTCCAACCGATACTTACTTCCTAAGGCAGCAGCAACGCCAGCATCCTTCCATTGGCCGCCAAAGAACATAGTGCATGTACAAAAGCTAGCGGCTGCATACACCAAGGGATTTGTCCAACGCGGGTAAAAATCTTTTTCGTCATTAATGGACTCGATGAATTCCAAGGCCTCGTCCACCGTCACTTCACCGTGAGAGACTAGCTTCTCCAATCGATAAATTTCTCCCAACTTGTACATGTCGTAACCTTGCACCTGGCGAATAAAATGGGTCTCGGTCTGATGCGTGGTGGTGTCCAGGAAGTTAAGCAACATGACGTTGGGCAAGTAGACATATTCAGCGTCGACACCCAGCGTTTTCGATACTTGTTTCATAGCAATTTCGAGTCTATGGGATGGGCATCCATACCAAATTAAAGTTCTGGCCAATTTTCGAAGAAAATCTTGCTTTTGTAGAATATTAGCTAGTTCAAACGTAATACGAATACGGTCTTCTAGTGAAATGGGTTCGAATTGCGAAGCTGTAGTAATCATGCTGTCAACGGAGGAGCGTCGCGAAATGGAAGCGGGATAGTTTGCTGCCTTTCTCTTGGCGAGTGATGGAACTAGATGGTCAGTGGTGGTTATAGTCGACAACCAACTTCCTGGTCGATGCTTTAACTGCGGTCGTTCTTCCCCATAACCATCAATTGGATCGGTCTCATAGTGGGTTGGTAAATTATAAATCGAAGCTGGACGTTGCTTCTTCTTTTCCAGTTTCTGCTGCTCCTGTTTAGCTTGTTTCAGCTAAATATATCCATCATGGTGACAAAGAAATAAAAAAAAAAAGATGGGAAAGGCAAAAGTCAATATCTTATCTATTGCCTGGAATGTTTGAAACTACCCTCTATAATCAAAAGTAAAGGGTGGTTAGACGAAAAGCCACTGTACCTTCTTCTTTTCCTTCCGCCTTTTTCTTTCCTCTTGACGTTTCTCATGTTCTCTGTTTCTTTGTGCTTCGAGCTTCATTAGTGAGGAAAGCACACTGCCGCCTCCGGTGGGTGCCATAGAGTTGGGACCAACTCGCTGGCTAAGCATTCGGTCGACTAATGCGGCTGATTCAGCGACATGATCTTGGTAACTGGAATGACGTTCTTCGACTTCTGGTTTTTCGAGGGCGGCTTCGACTAATGTGTTGGCCGAGTCTCGGCGGTCGATGCCAGGAGCGTTGTAGTCATCGTTACTTGACCGTTCGGGAATTTTCTCCCGATCAAGTTCGTCTTGAGCTTTTTTCAAGTGATAGTCTGTCAAATCCTCGTCTGAGAAAGTGAATTTTTTGGATCCAACTGTAGCAGGCGTGGTGATATCGATGGCATCATTCCGGTTGTCGGTGGTGGTTAATTGCAGTTGTGGAAGATGTGGCATGGAATGAGAGTGCGTCATGTATGGACGCAAATGGTTCTCGTCGCTTTTCGGTGATGGTGAAGAATCCATTTGATGAGATAGAAACAAGTTGGAAAAAGACTCAGGTTCAGCCGTCTTAATTAAAAAAGAGAAAAAAAAAATCGGAGCTGAATCCCAAGACAGGACGACTCCGAGCGTCCCGGAGTTCAATTCATTATGTCTTTGACGTCGTTTATATAAAGGTGGTATATAAAACTCAAAAAGTGAAACTAAAAGTACAAAGTATTATTCAAAAAGCATATCCTACATTCCTCCATTATACAAGTTATATCCTCCAGAACCGCCCTGCCTGCCATCTACGTTACGGAACATGTTGTTATTATTTGACATGGGACTATGAGGGCTGTAAGGGTGTTCATCGTCCGACATCATCGAGCTGGGACTGGGGCTCGGCGGTAAGGGAATTTCATATGGTTGTGGCGAGTTGAGTGGCGATTGGTGAGATTGATCGTACGGCCTAGAGATATTCAGACCTTGTGTCTGAACGGTTAACGGTGAAGCGGGCCGACTATTGGACCCTAACTGCTGTTGGGATTGAAATTGTTGTTGCTCTTGTGGTTGAGCACCATAAACATTATAATAAGCTTGGTGTACCATGGAGTTAGCAGAGTTTGAATCAGGCGACGTGATAAAGATGGGTGGTGGTTGTTCGTGCTGGTCAGTGTACACTTGCTGAGCCTGAAAATCTGGGTAAACGCAGTGTTAACATCATTAAAAATAGATACACAGCACACAGATCCTTACTTATAGGGCCAAACTGCTGTTGTAGGAAGGCAACCATCCCCGTAATATGGATCTCTTGCGTGCTTTGACTCGCTTTCGTTTCTTTCAATTCCTGAGTAGCTCGGTCAAGAGCAGACTGCAGTTGCGTCAATTTACCCAAAATTTCATGTTGCGCCTGTTGCATCTGCAGCATGGAACTTGATAAATCACTTGCGTCTCTCCTACTAGTTTCTTGCTCCATCGCCTTTCGCTTGATCCCATCCAAAAGGTCGGGCCGATCTCTTAAGAAGCTTGGGTGTGAGAATTTCCAGATATGGTTTTCGGTCGACGTCCGTTGCCCCTGGCCTCTAGCGGTCTTATTGATCTTATGGAAACCGTACCTTGAACAAAGGAAAAAAATTCAGGGTGTCACTATCATTTCAGTTCTGACTAAACAAGCCACAGATCGAAATGGCAACGTCGTCACCGATCATCATAAAACTGTAGCTCTCTTACATGTTTAGTTGTCTCACGAAACTAGCAAAGTTACGGTGCTTGAAGTGTGCTGGTAGAACGACATTCTCAAATTCGTCCTTGTTGCATACGATAAAGGATGATCCATCATGGCTCCATGATATCAGGTTTTGGTACTGTGGATCAATCACCATACTTATTTTTGATGCAATGTTATTAACTGAGGTAGGCGGTATCGGGAAAAGTTGAAGATGAGAAAGTGAACTTACTCATACAGCTTGTGGACAAAGGTCGTATTATTAGGGCTTCTAGGTGAGTGTGGTGCATCATTTTGCAGCGTTAAACCATGCTCTAGTGAGTCAGGTAGCATGTGTGTAGGTGATAACGGGTCGTCGTATTCACTGTCTTCGAATGGGGCCAATAGCGGTGAGTGCCCGGGAGAAACCGATGACCTCGAGAGATCATGTGGGAAAATGGAGAGAGAAGAAGGCGACCCCATGGAAAACGGAGACGAAGTGGAGCGGTGTTCCATTTGGAGGCAGTTATTTGGAACTTGGTAATAGCAGATGCCGGTTGAGACCTGGAATACAGCTCCCAAGAGAAGCAAGGTGAGAGCTAAGTGGTCTATTTAAATAACCAGAAAACCCTGTGGGTCACGTGTTCCCGCCATCGAATGCTCAACTTTGTGGATTTCCGTCCCTTTTCAAGCCCAGAGCAGCTGCTTCCTGAAAAATAAAAGCCAATGCTCAGCTTACAATACCCTTAGAGGCGTACAAATAGATGAATTTAATTCTAATATTATACATCTAAAACTTTATGACGATGGAAACGAACTAGATTGAACATATCAACCCCAATGTTCTCTATAGAACATGGATTGATTTTTGGGCACAAAGTGAGGCTGCAATACTCGAAGGCGCCACAACAGAATTCCATCATATCTAACCGTAAACAGTGTTTGGCTCGGTGACTTGCGCAGGTTTCTTCAGTGTGGAGCCAAGAAACTACGCAGTATCGAAGGCAACTGCTATCATAAGGCGGTCTTCGAGAAACGAGGCATCGCTGTTCCACCATATAATATCTTCACCAAAGTATCAAGACATTAGGGTATAGCGCCAACTGATGAGGCACCCCTCAGATAATGGTGGCGCTGATGGAATTAGTATAACGGAACGATGCTATTTCTTTCGAAAAAGAAAGTTCTGAACCGTCATACGGTGCTGAAATAGGATTATGAACCAGCGAGCCTCGGTCATCCACTGCACTACACGATAAACGGCATTTTTAGCGCAAACTGAAGTAATCCCTCTGATAAGGAACGAAATGATATGGCATTATCTCAAGGCGCTGAGGATCGAGATTTTTGCACTTTAATGGAATGTGTTGATGTTTGTGCAGTATGGCTTAGAGAGCACATCTCGCAAAGCTGGAGTCAAGCGGAACTGGCATGTTGGCTATAGGTTTCCCCGGTATGACAAAAATTTCGCTTTGCGCATCAGCAAACATGCGCACCTTCAGAGAAGGGGGGAGACCAACAGCTTTTTCCGGTAATGGTATATCCTTAACGGAAAGAAGGAAACATCCAATTTCACTCAATGTCGCAGCTGATATTCTAAAAGAATCAAAGCTGTTGGGATCTTGACATGTATCGACACTTGAAGTACACTCGAGGACTTGCGCCACATGATATAGTCCTTTTTATCTCCATTCTTACCTACGTCATGACAGTTGTTTGATGTAGGACGCGCTTTGAGCTTGAAATCTCGATGCAATGCCCATGGTAATCAGAATTTTTGGATTGCGCACATCTCGTGAAGACTATTTCGCTATCCTATAATACTGAAGGGTGTCAATGAGGTGTAACGTTTATACAGTCAGGCCGGCTGAGATATCACAAGGTGAGGAAAAGAGCCTCTCCCCACTAACACACTATACTTCTTCCGAACCTGTTGTACTCTCCATTACCTTTACTGAACAAGAGTCTGTAACTAAAAGAGGCGATAGAATATTCATTGATTTCTTATGGCCCATATTCACGACGACATCAAATTAAGTCGGCATTGCGCATGGACCATACGGAATTCAATACCAGATAAAGTCAGCCCGACTGGTAAAAGTACGTATCACAAGCACCATCGAAGACTTCCAGTCAAATACACTGAGGTGTGATCTTGATCTATAGAAAGCTTCTATGAGAAAGACTATCCATTTTTTCAGTTGGTGTAATCGGTTTTCAAAATATTCAACTAATGTCCATAGAAAGGTTTATTCTGTACAGTCAAGTCCTACATTTCTGAGATGTGATTGGGATCGATCGTTTCATGTTGAGATCTGGTATACAGATAGATTTGTATCGTAATAACGGCTTGCTATGCAAGGTAAATGGGATAATTTTTTACTAGACAGTGGTTCGTATAAAAATTGTACTGATTGAAAGCGAACCACTACCAAATGGCTCAAACTCACCAGCAAGCGCAAATGCAAAATTCTCGTTCAAGGGATTGTTACTGTTGGTTATATTTAACCAAACCAGCAGAATGGCAACAGAGGGCATCATTACTTTTATGCATGTATGATGACGAACAAGGGCAGCGCGGGCAACTTTAAGTTACTACCTCGCTTTGACTTTCCATGACATCTTGGCTTTCTTTTTTCTATAACCACAATGAATATGCGTTTACAATACCGGATTTCTGAGCGCTTCCAGTCACAACCCAGCATAAAAATTATGGTGTATCGTCGTAGTTAAGAATGTATTACTCGCTACTTCGGAATGTTACCCGGGGCTGCTAAGTAAATACCTCGGCTTATGTTATCATTTACTGCGGCAAATGCGTCTGCGGAAATGCATCCTGATCCAGCTTGGTCTTCCAGATCCTGCTTCTAGCCGGATATCCACTGCGCAGTCTGTGGTCAGAAGCACGTGATGTTTACAAGTATTGCGCATTTGCACTGATGAGCACAGCTACCATTGATGGAGGGAGGTTGTACAGACAATCAATATATCGATTTAAAAGCAGGGCATTTCCCATTGTTGTATTTAGAGCATTAATAACATAGCTATTGAATGTAGCGTGACAAGCAAAATATGTTAGCCACAGATCAGATCAGTGAGCACGGCTGAGCTGGGTGAGCTTCGCATTTCCGTGTGATCTTATACTGCTCGGAAAATGCGTACAAGGCCCCTGGGCAGATCTTTGCAGGAGCGTGGGGAAATGAAGATAGCGTACTCACGTCTTGAGCGTTAAGTATGTCGGCTATATGTCGGTTTCAGTAGCATCGTCAAGTAGTCTAGAATTAACATTAACCTATCATTATACAAAAGGACATCAGCGGTCGCCATTAAATCAATGGAAAGCTTATAAAACTGATGAGGAAAGATCTATCCAATGAAATTCCAGATTCAGTGTAAGACAATATGTCTTGTGCTGGCACCAACGACAGACCAGCGACAATGGACCTACCTGTAATGGGAAGTAGCCTATCATCAAGACCGGCAGCTACGACAACTCTTATTATTCATAAGACATAAACTACACTCAATTAGCCTTTTTACGTCTCCTCCTTCAACAGCTTGTTTTCAGTGAGATAAAAGATAATAATTTAAGTTTCAGTGGTGCAAATTCATTAAAATGTCGACAGAGCTTTGAGGAGATTTGACTGGTGCTGGGGTCCAACGCAATCAATTGCGCCATGCTGATGCACGTGACCAACCATCGGAGGTGGAAAATACTCAATCTACCACAAAACGACTTCAGACATTGTTGGGACTGATTTCCTATCTTTTTCTTCACAGTCTACTTTGCTATGTGTAGATTACTCTTGTACAAAGGCAAACAACCTATCCAGTTGGCTCATGTAAGTTAAATTGTTGCAATGTCCCATGCTTTTCTATGAATGCCATATTCACGATTTCTTTTTTATTGCAGCTCTTAACTAAGCCAGCTCACTCTATTATCAACCAGTCATTCGACTCTCGATTGCGAATTGACAGAAGAAGACCGATCAATGGTAAGCAAATGACAGCCATTGCAATCATGAGCCTCACTTCCCTAACCTTGTTTTATCTGTAGGTGATGGATTTGGAGTTGGTTGGTATGAACCAGACGCAGACTCAGAAACAGCCAATACACCTTGTATCTTTACGTCCGTTACGCCTGCTTGGAACAACAACAACTTGATACGGCTTGCAGAAAAAATCAAAAGTCCTTTGGTATTTGCTCATGTCAGAGCAAGTACAGCTGGTACTGTTACCGAAACAAATTGTCATCCATTCCAGTAGGTTTTGCAATTGATGGAAACACCAGATTATCATTACGATATTAAACCTTTGACCACCACTTCATAGATACGGACGATTGATGTTTATGCACAACGGTGGAGTCGCACAATTTGATAGAGTGAGTCACTCCATTCCTTTTTTTTTCTTTTTTTTTGTGCCCCTGCATTTCCAATTCGCTGACCTGCCTTTCGTCTATAGATCAAGCGTAGACTTATTGCCACTTTGAAAGAAGACATATTTCTATTTGTACAAGGAAGCACCGATTCCGAATGGTCATTTGCTCTGTTTTTGAATTTTGTAAGCGTCTTTACTTTCTGCCAAAATGTTTGTAGCCCCGATATTCATGACAACATCCTATAGCTAAAAAATCCGGATGCCGATACGTTTGATTATGTTGAACTGAAGGAGGCTATGCTTAAAACGATTTCACAACTTAACGAATGGGCTGAAGAGGCTGGTATCACAGAAGTAAGTTACCACCCCCAGACTGGCTTACCAAAATTGCTAGTGCACTAATCAAACATTACACAGCCCTCATTGCTAAACTTTGCGGTCACGGATGGAGAATCAGTTGTTTGTGCTAGATACGTGTCAAGTGACACATTGGAAGCACCCTCGCTCTATTTTTCGTCAGGTACCAAATTTGAGAGTTATGAACCAGGCCATTACCGCATGGTGAAGGCCGATCGTCGCGAGGACATGGTGGTGGTTGCTAGTGGTATGTTTTTTTTTAGAACCTGAAACGAATGACGCCGTTGCTCCTTAATATTAACCATCGCTGTATTCAAACAGAACCTCTTACATTTGAGAAAGCCGATTGGTTAACCATACCCACAAACACAATCCTGGTAATAACCCCCAAATTAAGCGTTCTACTGTCACCAATCAAAGACAAGTACTACAGAGCAGACCCATTGGGCCGTTCTGCAGATGCACCTGTAGTGGGACCTGGCGTTCATGCCACAGGCGAAGAAGATACCATCAAAACACCTGAAAAGTCTGAAACCATCTCGAACCTCAATGCCGTATGCAACACCACACCATGCAGAAGCCTCTATCGCAACAGAGATGCGCCTGCTCCCAAGATTCCCGCAAGACGAAAGCCTTCATTATCTACAAATGAGTCAGATAACAGCGAGTCGGATAGTACGGTCTCATTGCCTGATGATGACGAAGCTGACATGGCCTTTATTGAAGGGGGACCACGCAGCCTTTACCCCAAAGGAAACGCAGTACCACGAGCACATCATTCTCGCAACTTATTTCGAGATATGAATCCTCGCAATACCAAACGTGGTACTCCGGCTGTTCAAGCTCTTTGAATAACCCACTCCCGCTTAACCCCCTTCTTCCTTTCGATATTTTGTACATACATTTTTTTTTTCTGTAAGATGGAGTCGAGACAGTGCAGACCTTTCGAGTTTCTTTTCAATATGTTCCATCATCGGTTTAACTCCATACCATTTTGTTGCCAAATATCTTCTTTCTATACCCCACAACGACACATTTCTTTATTTTTTTTGGTTCTTTTCTTCTTTTTTGTTAAACGTACATGAAGGAAAATGACTTCACCCCACTAAAATCTACCTCTTTTGGGTTTCCTTGTATCGATATTCTACAGTCAGCCGTTGGTAGCATAAGAAAAGAGGTGTCCATTTCGCATCATCTATTTGTATTGGATACAAGCTTGGCATTCTAATCTTTCTTCTGCACTTTTATCAAACGAGGGATCACTCCGGCAACCCAGATAAGTTTGTACTGGTCGCCTCGTCCTGTGAATATCTGATAAATGTATTCGTTATAGACGACATAGAAGTAAACACCAAGTCCTACACGGGAAGACACCAGAAAAAAACATTAGCCAAATAAGAAATTGGTTGTAGTTAGGGTCATAGATCGCAAGCCCTTACCAGTCATGATATGCCACAACCCATGAAGCTGTGAGACAGAACCAAGAGCAACATTAACGGTACCTCTCCAGGCTATTAATTGCTCGCAGAACTGATTGTCCACATTCCATACCAAAAAGGCGCCGAGGAAGCCTGATGCAGCTAGCTTCAGGAGGAACGAAAGCTGAGGTCTCTCGGGAGAGTCCTTTGGAAGACGCTTAACAAGTGCAGTGGAGCGGAAGACGACGGTAAACACGAGAATAGCGTAGCTAACTTGATGGAAAACAGGATTCTTGATGATCAAGTAAGACCATGTCACGAATCCAGAGTATCCAATCAACGCCAAAGGTAACCAAATACCATAACGGTTCTCTGGGTAAATTTCGAAGCTGTGTACAAGACGGTAAATATGTTTTAGCACTTTCTATGCAGAGTTCCAATTCAACCTACGCCACGCAGGTCGCAAAATGGAGGAAGAAAGATTTCCAAACTTACATGTGCCAGGTCAGAATACTTGCTCCATATATCACTAATGCCAGTGAGGAAAGGACCCAATTAATACGTGTCTTTCAGAATTGATATGATAAGGAATGGCCTCTATTGACTTACTTGGTAGTTCATCCAACAACTGCATCTCATATTGAAGAGTCATGTGAAAGCACCATCTAAACACAACACATTGGTAACAGTGACACAGAACTCGCTTCAAAGTAGGCATAGCTTACGAGCCAAATCCAATAAACATAATAGCAAAGTAAGCCAGAATGAATCTGCTAGGCATGTCATTCTGGTACGTGTTTCGAATACCGTACAGGGATAGGAAGACTATTAAATGACAGGGGGATAAATTTGTAATACATTGTATTCATCAACTAATTCACCCGATGACAACGCGTCAACTTACCAAAAACCAAGTTGGTGGTGGTGTTGAAAAACTCTGCAATGTACTTTGAAGTCCATGGGTTATTTACTCTATTTAGTCAAGACTTTGACACTACCGTGGGGAACCACTCCGTTAGACTTACTCGGGACACTACGTAGTTTTCCTAGAAAGGACGCCCAGGAACATGCGTTAGTGGAAGGAGACCTTATTTCCAACTTGATGACAACTTTGACCTACCTCGCACCAATCAATGGTCGATGTTACCGGGCCCCAAAATGGAGAATCGGAATTCAATGTTGACATTGTGCTAAAGTGTGAACCGGAGATACGATGAGCCTGTTGCCACTTTGAGCGCCGTGACTGCCAGGACATTAAATGCGGCAGGCATAATTTTCATCCTCAGGCCATGACAGTGTGTGTCCTCTTCTCATAAACCCCGTATACAATTATATGTAGGACATTGATTCTTCAAAGTCGATACACTGAAATATCAATACATAATCATTTGTAAAAAATCTCTCGAAGCACGTCCAATATTCTCGTACGGAAACGAAACGCGTCAAAGCGAAGCAGTGCTATGCAAAGATGATGCAAGCCACACACGAGAGGGAACACCATAAGCAGGTCAAACTATCATTGCATTTTACGTTATCTAGTGTAGAGGTTGGAACAGACTATACTGCCATATCATTAAATATCGTGGATGAAAACCTGAAATAGACAAGACGATTTAACAATGACAACTAAGCTCAAGAAATGAACGCCCGCCTACGTCTTCAAATTGAGCGTCTGGGTAAACATTGTATAAAGCGTAGAGTGGTAATGAAGCTGTGTAACTGACTCCTAATGATTGGCTTCGAAATCAATTTCTGTGCATGGAGGTTCTTGTTTGCTAGTCTTCTTTTTGTTAGTGTTGGATCGGAGTTGATGTCTGATAGCCTGAACAACAATTTGATAGCGTCACAACGCGATCCATCAACAAGCAGATCAGCCACAAAACGACTCTTCAAAGGCGAGAGAAGTAATGTTGGCATACTAGCTCTCAACGACAGAAATATTGGCCATTTAATGAACCTAAGGAAAACCAATCATAAAGAGCACATAACTAATAGGCATGCATTTTATTATTTCTGCTGGAGCCGTTTTTCCAGAAATGTCGATCTACCACACAGTTATTAAATGACGCTAAGCTAGCGGTTCATGGTAACTCACCAACCCGTTCATAGTCAAGTACAATTTTCAGTCCAGTTGCTATATAACAAGGGAGAAACTCCCTAGCTTAGATCATTGTCAACTCATACCCACCCATTCCATTCACTACTATACCAAGATGAAATTCCTTGCCCTTGCTGCTGTCGCTGCCGTCTTCGGAGCCCTCAATGTCCAAGCTGTCCACCCCGTTGCTGGCTGCAGACAATTGCACACCAGTATGTATAGAGTCGCACAAAGTGATAGACCATAGCTTTTCCATATTCCTGACCATTTCATTTCCCCTTACTAGTCTCCAACTCTGATACCTGCTCTTCCGTTGCCAAGAAGTTCCACATCTCCGAAGCTACTTTCTACGGTAAGTATCATTGCCTGTAATTGACAGAAATTTCTCTCAGATGCACTGATTTTTTATTTTCTTTAGCCTTGAACCCTGGTTTGCACCATGCTGGTGATCACATCTGTGACAACCTTGATACCGGCAAGAAGTACTGTGTCAAGGCACCCAAGGGTAAGCGTGCCATCGCTCGCAGAACCTCTACTGCTATCGACTCCACCACTGCAGATCTCTCTGACGTCAAGAGCAAGCTCAAGAGCGTTTTGAGCAAGGTCCAAGTCCTCGATCTCTCCGGCACTGAAGGTGATGCAGTCTCCAAGGTTGAGGTCAAGGTCCAAAGCGTCCTTACCCTCGTTACCTCCAAGACCGCCCCTGCTCTCTCCCTTGTCCAGTCCAAGGTCCAAAGTGTCCTTTCTCTTGTCCAAAACCTCAACATTCCTGCCCTCCAAGCCGTTGAGACCCAACTTCAAAGCGTCGTCGCCTTGGTCGAAAACCTTGTTAGCGGCGTTGGCAGCCTTGTCCAACTCCAATCCGTCTTGGCCGGTGTCCAGACCAAGTTGACTTCTCTCACTTCTGTCTTGGACAACGCTGGTGTCCCTGTCGGTTCCATCCAGACCAAGGTTACCTCATTGCTCACTGAACTCAATGGCTCTTCTCCAGACCTTAGCGGTGTCCAAACCGAAGTCCAAACCCTCCTCACTGAGCTCAAGGGCTATGCTGTTCCCGCTCTCCAACCCGTCACCAGCCAACTTTCTGGTGCTGTCACTCTTGTTCAAAGCATCATCCCCTTGAACCTCAACCTTTAAGTTGTTACCAATTCTTTGAAATAAAGAATATGCTATAATGTAATCATGTTTTATTTAAATACTGGTCTTGATGACCTTTTTGTAGTGTGTTGAGATGCATGCATCCAGATTTCATCACGAAAGGAATAAAATTAGAACCCATATCTTCAAAAAGCATTGGTAGGCCCTTGTTATCTCAAAAGACGCGCATTTACTATCACACAAATGAAAGACTTCATGTACAACGTGAGTAAAAATACTCCGTGGAATAGAAAAGCAAAAGGACACAATGTTCATTAAAAATGCAAGAGAAATAAAATGTTCGCATGGACAAGGGAAGCAACAACATGAGGCGACAAGAAAATGCAAACTAAACAGGCTATCAAACAACAGGTAGAGCTAGGCTAAAGTTATTTAAGGGCATCCTCAACAAAATCTAGTTCAAAAGGCAGGACCTTAAGCGCACTGGAAGCAAGGTAGCTGAAGGTGGATTCAGAACCATCTTGTTGAGGAAGATCAAAGAAGAGTTTGCGAGCCAAGGATCGATTGGACTCGACGCCAAAGTCACCGGAGAACAATTTACTGTTCTCCCAATTGTCCTTGTTCTTTTCAGTCCACTTATTCCAGAAACTTTCAACCGCCTGGTTCATAATTTGAGTGATGTTGATGTCGTGGTCCATGATCTTCATCTCAGGGTTACGGTCCTGTATTTTGGAAATGACAGTCAACGTCTCAACGGCAACCTGTCGCTCAGCAGGGTCGGCGATCCAGCGCAAGAAGTGCTCTACCATCAAGGCAAAGTTGAATTCCTCAGCTGTCTTCTCAAGAACGGTAGGTTCACGAGGAAGAACATGATCATTGATACGCAAACCCTGAGCTCTCTCTAGAATCTTCCAAGTCTTGGGATAGAAATCGGTGGGCATGCGGTTCAAGGCACCATCATTACGACGACGACGAAGCCATCTTCCAGCAGAGTTGGGTACGCAACTTGCCACCGTGGCAGAAGTCACTTCCTTGTCCTCATCCGAAACGCTGGAGAGCTGAACCACCTTTTCAATGACATCAGTAGGACCATCATTAGCTCCCTTATGAGCTTCGGTAACGGAACCCTTGTCGGCACCTATTGTTAAGCAACCACGAGAGAATTGTCAATAAATATTACATGAACGCTCCAACGACTTTTTCCACCATCTTCAACTTACCCTTGATTCCAATCAAGGCAAAGGAATCACGATATCTGACATTTTGAATAGTGGCACTTCCAAGGGACTCAATGGCAGTTCTGGCACTGGCAGTGAGGTGTTCGGTGAAATCATCCTTGGCAACAGCAATAACCACCATACCGGTATCGACCCACTCGATGAACTTGGCAAGATCTTCTGATTCGTCCTCAGAGATATGCGTATCGAAACCAACTCGTTCCAGAATGATCTTCTCAACGGGATCGATGACACAAAGGTTCAATCCACGGTTTCCAGCTGACAGTGCATTACCGTTCAACTCAATTTGAGCAAAGTTGCCGGACAAGAAACCACCGGATTGAGCCTTGATATGGACCTCGGTAGGGTTGGTAGAGCATGCAGTGGCAGATAAGGGAATAGGCAGACTCATTTCTCTCATTGCACGCTTGTCTTCAGATACCTGATCGGGAGAAGATCCGGATGGGAGTACACGTACTCTACCGTTGATAGAAGAGAGCATCAATCGACCACCGGGTTGGTCACGAACAAGGACGTTGGTATCATTGATAGACAACGTTGGTCCAGACAAGATGGTTCGCAAAAGAGACTGCAGTTCAAAGGGAGAGAGCTGCATCAGATACTCGACTGCTTCTTCTTCATTGCAGTTGTTCATGCAGCTGATTTCCTCTCGGAGAGCAATAATGATGTGATGTGTACGAAGTCGAAGAATTCCCTCAAAGATCTCTGGGTGATTTCGAATAAAGCTTCCCATGTAAATAATGATTTCCTGGACCAAAGAGCCTTCACGGACATCATCACCAGAACTGAAAGATAAGCGTCAGTTGTGAAGGACGAGAGACATTAATAAAATACGACTAACATGACACCTACCAATGCTCTTCAATCATTCGGCTGAGAACTTCAGGACCGACAGGCATGGAGATGAAGTATTCATCTTTGCCGGAACCAATGGTAACTTGCTTCTGTCGAATGACAAGATCGGTGACGTTGATAGTCAAGGAAGGCACAACCTTCTGCAAAAGACCAGCTGATTGTCGGACAATAGACCAGTACTGCAAACGCACGGCCTTGTAGTATACTTCTTGAAGTAATTCTTTGATGGTTGAATCTAAGTTTTCAATTCTAAAGCTCAAGGGTTTACATGAAACCAGATATTGCAAAAGATCTTGAAAAACGCAATAATGGAAATTAGTAACTAGTTACCACTGTTTCATGTCCACTTTTGCACCATATAACTTACCAACTTGGTCATAGAGATTGACAGAGTTGATCAAGTTCTCAATAGCTTGGTCAAACTGTGACGGGTCACCAAGAGTGAGGTTGAGCATATCGGAAGATGGGGACTCAGAGCGGTTATCCGACTTGGGAACAAGGTTAACTTCACTGACAGGAGACGCGGCATCAGGAGTGACCTGTCCGACGAATCCAGCCTTTTCTGCTATTTTTTCAGTGGCCTTCCATTCTTGTTGGCCATCTGACTTTCTAACTGGAGTGCCAGATGAGGCAGAATCCTCGTGGCTCTTCAACTTGAACTTATCTTCGGGGGCGCCTGTGCTGAGTTTCTTGAGCGCATCTGTAACAGCGGAGAAATAGCTATCCTGTTCCTCTTCAGGTCTTGGTGTCAAAGCATACTTTCCATGGAAGCTCATTGAACGCTTCTTGGGAGTCTTCAGGCCGGGAGTCTTTAATCCAGCAGGTGTGCTTGCTTGAGTCATACGCTCGTTGTAGCCAAGCTTGCGGTGGGATGAGGAGCGATATCTTGCGGCGTTGGCCACACGCAGAATGGTCTCCCAATCCAAGTCAGACTTGTTGATCAAGAAATCGAGAGATTCAATGTTGCTAGTATTGATAAGCTCAGCAAGTCTTCCAAGTCGAATACGTACACCACCGCATCTGCCAGATCGCAAATTCATAAAGTGGTTCAACAAGTTCTTGCGTGACGAATCGTTGTTGCTGGCGTTCCAATTCTGGTGTCTGGTAAGACCTCCAAGCATATCGTTTGTAAGGAGGACTGTCATTGTGGGGCGGCCAGGATAGAACCAATTCTTTTGAACGAAAGCAACCTCGCTTTCAAAGGCTGAAATAAGGTAATCAGCATCGGAATTCAAGTAGAATTCTTCATTGTCCATGAAATGAGGGGTGAACGCATAGAGCTCGCCTTGAACACGGTAAAGACGGGAAGTACCCAATGATCCGATAGGTCTGTTTGAAAAGAGGACAGTAAGCGACTTACTCCAACCCAAGTTTATAATAACACTATATATCGAAAATTTACCTCTTTGGTCTACCAGTCAATTTGAGCTTGCTGTTCATACCAAGACCGGCATACACTTCCTTGAGCGCATCAGGAGGCAACACGGTAAATGTGGGTGCAATCTGCTTCAGCGTTTGTGTTTCCAATCCAAACATAGAAAGTGTATTCTGAAGCTGTTCATTTTCGGCCAACAATACAATCTGCACCACGGTGTCGCGGTAGTCCTTGCCTAATGGATTGAAACGGCGGCCGAGGGGATCAATTTCAGCAGGTGACAACAAGTTATCATGGATAAGGCCACCCAAGAAGAAGAGAGAATTGGCCCACACCAATGGTACATTGTCATTAGCAACACGGGGTTGAGAATGAGGGTTCGCCTTTTCAGCATCAATCAAATCCTTGGGAACAAAGTACAATTCAGGGATCAGTTCAAGTCCCTCTCGTCGGTGGCTAGACATTTCTGCGGGTGATGATGTAGGAGAGAAAGACAGACGTCTGACAGGTGTTCCACCAGGTGTACATGCACCTCCGCTACCACTGAATGGAGTATTAGGAGCATGTGTATGAACAGGACTGGTAGGCTCAGATAAGAACTGGGCAAAATCGTCCATAGAAGAGGAATGCACGATCAATGGTGCAAGCTTGTTACGGTATTCGTCGACTTGGTCGTGATCACCATTGAACAGACCTTCCAAGATCAGGTATGTGAAAAAGAGGGGCCATTCAGATTCAACATCCTCAAACATCTGAAGTTCATGAGGCACATAATGAAGACGAGTAACATCTTCCAATGCATTTTGATGGCCATCACGCAAGAATCGTTTACATCCGTATTTTCCTCCCAATTTGGTGATGATCTCGTTACGAGTTTCTTGAACCAACTTTGGATCCGAAACAGCAAAGGCGGGGAAACCAATGACGGAGAGTAGAGCAGCATCGATTTCTTTTGAGTTTGATTCTCTTGGTAAGAAGCTGTGCAATGTGGTAGTATTTCGAGTCAATTCGTCAGGCAATGCATGAATCACGGAAGATGCTCCACCTCTGGCGCCAAACAGATTAACACCATTGATACACTGTAATGCGGCAACAGCCATACCGATGGACGATGAATTGAGTTCAGGTTGACCATGGTTGATCTTATTGCCTCTTTCCCAGATACCGTAGTCGGGAGTTCTATATGCGTCTGAAATTTTTTAAAACACAGACACAACAAACAATCAAGTCAGCAAATCAGTTACAGGACGCTCTGGAACCAAGCATCCACTTACTTTCGATGTAAAATACCAAGTTTTGTACAAAGTCCACTTCATCAAGAGTGTAGATGATTTGGAGTCCACTCGTGGTCATTTCGGCCAGAGCAAGCAAAAATATACTGGTGGCATCAATCTATGACGAGGAAGTTTCAGTCTCCCGATCTCGGCAGATAACGCGCCAGTCGTGTAATGGAAAGAAAGGGAACTAACCTGAAGATGACCCCATTCAAAGTCCCCTACAACAGTATCTCCAGTATTGGTATCGTACTTTGCGTGTAGAGAATGTTCTAATGACTGAGTCTTCTTGAACTGTTCAACTTTAGGTGCTTGTCTCATCATTGCAAACAGCAAGCCACGCATCAGTTTGATGACGGAATGCTCAAGTTCGTCTGCAAGCCAACCAACGTGTTACAAGAAATTCCTGAAGCCGTCTATCCGCAATGTCAACTTACATTGTCTGCCACTGTCATCGTCGACTCTACGGTAAGCCAGCGCCAATCCGAACACGGCGTAAATGGAGTAGACGTTATCTCTGTTCCAGGATGTTCAACGTCAGTATGCTCCGGTTTACTCTATCTATGCGATCTTACACATGCAACTTTACGTACCTGACCCAAGCATCTGTATAGTTTCCATGGGTCTGCAATTGAAATAAAAAAAGTTCTTGTCAATACCATGTCCGTATCACCATCGTATCGTATACCGATCTCCGCCACCATTGAAAGAGATTCAGGTCTCCGTCTTAAAACCAGGCCCAACCCAAACCCTCTCCCCCATCTAGATGCTCGCTGGTATTCTTTTTTGGGAAATTATGCTAGCCTCCTCCACCTTCGCAACAATGATGGCATAATATCACTTTCAGATCAAATAGAAGAAAGGTCCACCCTAGACGCTATCT
This sequence comes from Umbelopsis ramanniana AG, assembly GCF_025399195.1. Classification (NCBI taxonomy): domain Eukaryota; kingdom Fungi; phylum Mucoromycota; class Umbelopsidomycetes; order Umbelopsidales; family Umbelopsidaceae; genus Umbelopsis; species Umbelopsis ramanniana. The sequence goes on from NW_026252127.1 coordinate 109,404, forward strand.
CTAAGCCCATTACTGCCTTGTCTCGAGAATAATGCTTACCGTAATTGCAACTGAAGCTGGGATAAGTCCACTGGCAGGGTTTTGACGTGATATGATAGTAGTATCGATAGCTCGATAATAGTAGTCTAGACGACTTAAACATTCCTTTCTTGAGACAGACATTCCAAGTACCAATTCAAGCCAGAGAGAAAAAAGTGAAAAGGAAAAGAAAAGTTGCAAGTTGTGAAAATGACAATGTCAACTTCACAGGCGCTCGTTATAAAGACGAGCAGGTTGGGACCTTTTTAACAACGCGAAAATCACTGCGATAGCGAGCTTCCAGCCTGCCTCAAAAATGATGTCACGATTTGTTCCTGTGCATTCGCTTTTCCCGACCCGACCGCTTCCGCTACCATCAAAACTTCATAATTTTTTAAAGTGGAAGCTTATCTTAATAAACAACACCCAGTTGACAGTGGTCATCCATGTTAGTCAGGCACTATTAAATACCTTTGTGTGTTTCCCCTTATTTAATTGTGGGAGGCAATCATGATTTTGATAGACTTCGGTAGATGTTCCAGTCGTGCACGCCACATTCCTTTCTTTGGTTGTTAGTTGAGTTGGATCATCGATAACTTTTTACAAGTCGTTTTTATGTGAGCAACACTGCGTGGGTAATTCTCACTTGATCAAAACAAACGTCGACCATTTCTAGAAAATACCTGTCCCTTAACCCGAGCAGTGAGACATGATGTTGCTTGTCATTCGTTTTCAGCATGGGTTATGGACTTTGGACGTTACAGCGAATCTGCAATATGTATACCATTTTTTAAATCTGGAAAAATGATTTGGGTTGACGATGTTTTTAAACAGTGTTAATGGGATTCCTTATTTTATGCTGATAAAGCGCATGCTGAGGATCTGAATCGCGATATTGGGAAACGTAGACGCTGATGGAATTCACAGGGGGAATTTCCGGCATGAAATTGGGCTTCACTGTGAATCTGCCAGCTTCTGTAAATTTGCAGTCACGGCGCAACAAAACCGCACGCTCGGCACCACCATCCCTCCATTTCCAATTCTTCGCGTTGCCTATACTTTATCATCGCCATTATGTTTGGATGCATCGTCGCTGGACGCTTGGTAAGGAAGCACTTTGATTTTTAATTGAATAGATCTTTTTTTCAAAGAAATATTAACCGGTCAACGCCGTTTCTCTAGGTGCAAACGAATTTGCAACAAGTTGATGTCAATAAATGGGTATTTGAACTCCCCGATGCGAACAACATAAATCATATTACTGTCTTCTTGCTCGGTACGATACCTTTTGATGCAGGCTATGGTGCCACTGTGCATATCCTCTGGCCAAATAAAGACTGGAAGCTGCTTGGCTGGTAAGCGTAACAGAGATGTTTCGATTTAACGGCATTTTTATATTTTCTAATACCACGTTTTTCTTTGCTGTTGCAGTTTAACGAATGAGAAACCAAGCTCTATATTCCGCGTAAAGCATATGGGCAATAATGGAAACGCCAATAACGCTCAACCAGCGGACCAACAACCCATGATATCAGCAACATTGGGCATCTCCATCGAACCTTTGCATGTCATTCAGAGCCAATTGGCCTCCCTACCACCCAGCGGCGACGCCAATCAATCCACCGCACTGATCAAACCTGGGGTGAGCAATCTCTCGGAGGCTGGATTCATTGCCTCCAGAATTCTTGAACATCTCTATAATTATGTGACATCTTTCGCCACTAATAACTTGCCTATGGGCGCCATCCCCCTCTCGTCGGTGGCCGACAATGGTTATTTGCCCATGAAAGCCTTCCAGACTTGGTATGAGAACCTTGGAAAGAAAATCACCAACAATCCAAATTATTTACTAAAAGGCGATGAGATCTAGACAGCTGAGCCTTTGGGTAGGAAATAGATGTGTACATTTTGCTATTAGCGCCTTAATCTATTTTCCGTCCACGATGGTAATAATTAACAATGACAGTAATAATCAAACTTGCCAAGTAAAACAACCGTTTGTTTACCAATGGAAAATTGCATATTTTTATAGATAGCAGGAACACATCTGCTAGCGGGCAGAATTGGTCATTTAAGCTATATTAAGCGAACTTTTCCTTTCTATGTTACTTGAGGCCAGAATTAAGAGTGGGCTCATTTATTTTTTTTTTATAAATTTTTGTGGTATCAAACAAAATGTTGAGCAAGCAGAGAAAAAACGTAAAAGAGAATCAATTTAGAAAGGAGGAGGGAGCGAAAAATGCGTGTATGTTGGAAATTTGCGAAATTCTATTACTTATGCTGTACCAGCAAGCTCGTTCTTTCCGATGACGGACACCTTGAAACCGATCTGGCGAAGCTTAGCGGCATCCAAAATCAAACGACCATCGAACAAGAAAGCGGGCTTGTGCATGTTATCGTAAATCTTTTGGTAGTCCAAAGCAGTATCCTTGAACTCATCCCACTCGGTAACCAAGACAACAGCATCAGCATCGTGGCAAGCTTCGTATGCGCTGGCGCAGATGGTAACGTGCTTCTCAACCTCCTTGCGGTTGTCAACAATACCGGGCTCACTCAAGTCTCTGAAGATTTGTTCGTGATCGACCTTGGGGTCATAGACAGCAACACGAGCGTGTTCTTGGATGAAATCCTTGATCAAAGTGATGGCAGCAGCCTCACGGGTATCACCGGTGTCCTTCTTGAAAGCAAAGCCAAGGACAGCGATTTTCTTGTTCGTGATGGTGTTGAACAAGGTGGAAATGATGTGGCGAACGAATCGCTTCTTTTGATATTCGTTCATGATGACAACCTGCTTCCAGTAAGCAGCAACCTCGGGAAGGTGGAGTTGTTCGGAAAGGTACACAAGGTTAAGGATATCCTTTTGGAAGCAAGAACCACCGAAACCAACAGATGCCTTCAAGAACTTGGATCCGATACGGCTATCGCGACCGCAGGCATAAGCAACCTCATCGACATCAGCACCAGTGGCTTCGCAGATGGCAGAGAGGGCGTTAATGGAGGAGATACGTTGGGCAAGGAGAGCATTAGCAGCCTGCAAGGAAAATATAATATTAGTCCACGTCACACCACCCTGAATGTATAATCTAAGAGAAACTTACAAGCTTGGAGAGCTCAGAAGACCACAAGTTGGTAGTGATGACACGGTCAGCTGGAACCCAGTGAGTGTAAACTTCAGCAAGAGCCTTTTGTGCAGCAATACCTTCGGGAGTTTGAAGAGCACCGATCAAAACACGATCGGGGTTCAACAAATCCTTAATGGCGGTACCCTCTGCCAAGAATTCGGGGTTGGAACAGATATCGAAGTGAATTCCAGGAGTAGAGTTGGCCTCCAAAATAGTGCGCATGCTCTGGGCAGTACGGCAAGGAACAGTAGACTTCTCGACAACAATCTTGGAGCTCTTTGCAACTTCGGCAATACGGCGAGTGGCACCTTCAACATAGCTGATAATAGCACAATCACAACACCAAATCAGTAAAACAAGCCTCACCAACCTAGAACACCACCACGGACTCCACCACATAAATTTTTGTTACTAAAAAAAGATGGGCTCAACTTACGCAAGATCAGCAGCCATACCAGCACCCATTCCAGACTTCTTGGTGGGAGTGTTGACCGAGACAAAGATGAGATCAGCCTCTTGAATGGCGCCATCAACGTCAGTGGTGAAGAACAAGTTCTTTCCTCGACGTTCAAAGACAATCTCATCCAAACCGGGCTCATAGATGGGGAGGTTATCGGAATTCCAAGCATCAATACGAGCTTGGTTCAAATCGACGATGGTGACCTTGATGTCGTGGCACTTGTAGGCAATGACGGAACAAGTGGGGCCACCTGAAAAAAGATGAGACCAAAAAAAAAAGTTTACAAGATTAGATCAGGCATGGTGATCTGATATCCGAGTGAAGGTTAGGTATGAACGTACCGACGTAGCCAGCGCCAATACAGCAGATGTTTCTAACAGGCATGATGGAGATGAAAGGGGGAGATGACAAGGAGCGGACAGAGAAAGAAGTTGTTATCAAAGAAAGTGACCCGGTTGGATCTTCCAAAAAAAACATTAAATTCAGTGCGTTAAAGGTAGTGGGTCCTGAAGTTCTTTTTCATTGGCTATAGTAGTAGTACAATCTTTTCCCCGTTTTCCGCTTCCGCCATGGTGATCCCAAAATAATTGTTTGCTTCATTGAACTGAACGTTGGGGCCTCTGCTAATATGTCTGCAACTTGTTAGCTATTGAGCCACCGTTCCGTGGTGATCCCTTACAAATCACTGGAAATCCCGGTTTTTGCTCAGTATCCTGTCCGGTTCCTTCAGATAATTTGTTTCACTTCCTTAAGGACCGCGCCAATCGATAGTATACACCATTCATTTAGTCTGAACGGAACATATTTCGGGTTAATCTTCAGGCTCGAAAGACTATTTTCATACACTGGGCATTATTTCATCAATGCACTTCTGATCATCATCAATACTCAAACCTTCATGTAGTCCGGGCCCTCGATCGCTATCATCCCAAGTGGCGGTGATGATTCAGATAGGCTTTCGTTTGCAGCATGGGGTATAACCAGAAGAGTGGAGGTCCGATCGTGAGCACAACACTTTTGAGGGAACCACAGAACGAGGCAGTTAGTAACATCGACTTGCATCATTACGCATTCCTCGGCTGCCTGTCAACCCTTTATGCCACTCACATCATAAGTTTGAGATCATTCGTTAATAATGTCATAGACTTTTTTCTGTATGCCGCATTAAATCTGGCTCCTTGAATGACTATGTAGGGAATCGCTTGGACCTGGTCGTAAACAAGTTCTCAGTAACGTGGAACACAGCAGTACAAGTGTAAGTCAGCCTAATTTCGTTACACAAATATGCAATTTATTGGGCATAGACCTGATAGTTGAAGAAGAACGTTCTAAAAGCTGATTAGTGATGACAGCCTTTTCGTTTTTCGATCATATCTCTAAGTAGTCAATATACAAACCGTATCCTTTCCTTCTTACGTATAGGACGCAACTCTCGACATGATTCTATTCCCACATAACTTGAAAATATGCAACCTTTCATCGCAACGGGCGGAGACATATGGATGACATCCTAAAATTGTTCCTGATTCATTCGCTGAGTTTACGCTGCCTCTTAATTACGCCTCTCGGTTCCAATTTCTTCCACCCTCGCTATATCACGCTTCAACTGACCGAGCACCCCTGACCGTTTGCTCCATGCATTAACGGTAACCATGATAAGCACGTCAACTATCGTTTTGCCAGTAGACACTTTCAAACACATGAGCTCGTCGAAAAATCGATGGCTGTGAGGATTACTTTTTATGACATGGCTTTTTGTCTTCATGTTCACGACATCAAGTTTTTTATTTTTTGGAGCGTTTGGTCCACCTTGTTCAATTTTAACTTAATCTTTTACCATTCGTCTGTATTTGGACAAATTACTAAGAGCACCTTACTAAGTCTTACTAACTTACCATTAATATACTATACGATACATCCCCGCACGTACTTGTAAATTCACACATTGTATTTCTCTTCATGCATGCAACGTTCCTATGTCGGGCGAATGATTGCATGTCCGCTATGTCATCCTGGTATTGCAAATCTCAAAAATTCTTGAGCAGCTCAAAAGGATGTACGTCAAAGCCAGATAATAGAATGACTTCTCTTTTTAAATAACTGAGCAACTGCTAACGCTGTAAAAGATGGAAAAAAATCTTGTGCAGAAAGAATTGGTATTCATCTGAGATATACATTTTGCGACAAAGTGCAATCCGTACAAACTAGATCGTACGGCTGGTCATATAGGTGGATAGCATGCGTAACCCGAAGGAAATAGATTATACCTGACTTTTCCGGATGCGATACAAGTAGAGAAATTAACTGTTCAATTTGGCTCACAAGCGTTTTTTTACTTTTGATTTCTTAAGAGATGTTATTTGGAGGTTGTGGTGGGGCTCAGCGCAGCCGCAGTCTTCACGCCACTTGTACAATCATCCAATGTTGAATAGTCCACTTTTTTTGAAATCAAAATGGCCGGCCATGGCGAGCAATGTCCTTTTTTAATCCTGCCATCCCAATATTTTATGTCTATAGCAGGTATACTTAGACAGTTGTCATAGTCCATTTGGCTGTAGTACTCGCGGAAATTGTCTGCAACTACAACACAAAATTCTCTTTCTTGAAGAAAATGAACTCGGAATATGACCTATTAAGCAGCAAATCACAAGGGATAAGACAGTCATCCGAGGTGTGGTCGTCGGTTCAATATCGTCTTTGAGAGCACAAACAACTTCAGCTAAGCTGCGTATAACCAACAATACTCAAAAGTGAAGTATACGCGGATTTACAAAATATTATAAACGTCGTTGACGATTGGAAACGAGATCATGATAATTTTGATCCCTTTTCATATCATCTTGGAACTAACACAGGTACAGACCAGTAATCAAGTCATGAGTGACAAAAAAATGAGTATGACGATGGCTTCAACTTTCTGATTTCACATAAATAACGACATGCTCACACAACAAGATAATCGTAATGAGCGATTAATACATTTAGGCCACTGCAATACCTACAAATTGGATTGCAAATGACAAGACACTGAATATATGACAAGCATGTGCGTATCTTGTGGTGGAGTGTTGCGCAAATCTATGGGACATATAAACGAATTCCATGTACCTCTGATCTATCAAATATTTGTCAGTAACATATCTTCTGGCTTCATATCTGATACGTTTACCCTCATTATGAAGTTCCTCGTCAAGATACGTGATTCGTTCTATACCATTTCTCTTTGCGCCTTCGTAGGCATCGTCTATCTCGGTTTAATGACAACTGCTTGCTACTTCATATATACGATGTCCAAGACTATTGATGCTAATCTTCATAACGCCGTGACGAACTGTACCATATTGGACCCAGCAACCTATAGTAGGAGCAAGGGCATTTACGTTAACTACACTATACCAGGAAGCAGCTTCAACTATACGCAGTACTTGCATAATACTGACGATAGCAAACAGTATTTTATTGGCCATATAATCCCATGCTTCTATGCGTTAAATGACCATACATATATCATGGCCGAAAATGATATCAATATCGAACCCATCAGAAATGGCCTAATCGTGGTTTGCATTGGGGCCCTTATACTTGTTCTCATATTTGTATGCTTACTAGTTGCGGCTGTCGTTTTTGTTGTACATCTATTCAAGATCGAACTAAAAAGCGCAGCTCGTACAATCAATGAGCAAGTGACCAGGATTACTTCGCAGCTCAGACGAAAACTTGTTACTCAACACCTAAATGAAAATACAATAGCCAAGGCATCTACCGGGCACTCCCTGAGCAACTATACCAATATGTTGTTGGTATCTTGCAAAATGGGGATTAAAGCCACCAGATCGTGGATGAAAACTACATTTGCTCAGAAAAGATCAAAAAGTTCTCAATTCAAATACAGTTACGATGTTAAGGAGACAGGTCATCATAATTCGCAAACTGGTTGAGACTATTGCTTCAAGTCGACAGAAACAATATCTCCCTGTTCAAATAATCCATCTCACGGCGATCAAGCTTGATATCGTTTAGATATCGAAGTTTCGTCTGCTTTTTTCATTCGAGCCATGTTTTAATGAATTTTATAAAGCCTTGCTTTTGGCCTACCCAGACAAATAGAGCTTATTGGCATTTTTCATTGAGGTGCTAGTTAAATGTACAGGCGTCTTATAGGATGTATTTCTTCAACATTTTCCAAAGCTTTTTTTACGCCTTTTGTGATATTCTTACTTTGATAAAATTTGCGCCATTGCTTGTTCCTAGAAAATAGGAGATAAACGCATGTAATGGAAATGGTAATTTTGCCTTACAAAGCGAAGCGCTTTTTCCATTAGTTTCAACACACTTCTCGCGCAGATGCGCCAGGATTAACAGACAGTTTATTTATAGAGAAAGTGTTATCGACCATTGAATTCAGTGTCGTACTTCTTTCCATCAGTGCCAAACGTATCCTTGGAAGTTTCAGCCAAATTGCTGCGCTGTTTGGCGTAGACCGTAACACAGACAACGTCTTGACGCCACGCTCTACCTTAGGCAGTGTATTTTTTTTTTTTAGATTCTTAAAGTTATAGGATTAATTTTAGGCACACTACACAATTTTCATTATTGGAATGTCTATGTCAATGCCATACCAATGTAATTTCAACGCAATGTAAGCCAACCAAATACTCTAGCTGTACCGTACTACTAGCACATTGACAGGGATACTTTAAATTTTCCATATACAGTTGGTAGGAGCTTGGACTCACTACCGTTTGTGGTAATATCTGGGGCATGCGACATTTAGTCCAATATCAAGTGGAAACACATTAGCTAGACTCGCAGCCATACGGAACGCTGCGCAAACTAACGGTCTTGTAAGTGAGTGGACGACAATATGTCCACATATATATTATTTAACGATAGCTACTCTTTCTCTCCCTATTCTTATCTCGTATGCTGTAACCTTTACCATGTGTCATTCGAGTAAGCGGTTGAGACGTTTAGTTAGAGTGATTGTCTAACACCTTCTTATTCATCTTCTTGCAGAATTACTTTTCATTATTTTCTTTTTAGCATGGTCAGCAGTCATGGTATGGCTCCTGTACGGCGCCGCCCAAAGTATGGATGCAAATCTACATAACGCTCCTAGTAATTGTACTATAGTAGACACAACTGTCAACTCTGATGGTGATTCAGTTGTATACGTCAGCTACATTATTCCAGGAGAACACATCAATCGCACTAACATCCTACATAATACGGATGACAGTGGAGCATATCAAGTCAATGAAACAATCCCATGTTTCTACGCCTTGCACGATTATTCGTACGTCATGGAAACCGTTCATGCTAATGACACAGGTGATGTTATTTTCTTGATCTTTACGATCATCATGTGCATTCCATTCGCTGCTGGAGTCCTCGCAATCATTTTTGGAGCCGTTTATCATACTGGAAGAGGAGCATTGGTTGTATTGAAAGGCTTCTTTCAAGTCATTAGCGAAACTGCAACAAAAGTTTTAACAATGTTGAAGACAAAGCAGGAAAAAGCTCACAACGAATGCGATACTTCAGCATCAGACAGGTTGAAAAGAAACTCAATTTTCAGCTATTTTATAATTCCAGTAAAAAATAGCAAATTAGCCTTTGGAAACATCGTTTCTTGGCTCAAGGCAAGATTTGCATGGAATAGGCTTAATACATCGCAACAACAAGATGTATACTCTTTAGAGGACCAAGAGACTTTTACCACGCGAACTAGCTCCGACTTTAGTTTTAGATCTACCAAGAAGCTCCTTTCGTATTCAAAGAGCCTTCGAAGAGACATATCGGATCAGAATAGCATAAAAACAAACTCACTTTAAACACTTGTACATAACCGTTGAATTTCTCTATATAATATATCATGAATATTGGACTGAGGTTCAGTTAAATACTAGGTACTGAGTTGAAACTTTGTTGCTTCCTTATGATGTTATAGCTACGATGATGAAGTCAATGCTGACATACTTCGCACTTGAAATTTATGAGCATGCTTCCCGTTCCTGACTGTTCCTGAACTATTGGCGACGCTGTTATATATGAAAAGTATCTCAAAAGTTCTTAACCTAATTTCATTTCAATTAATGATTCAAGTTGGACCTACATAATATGAGTAACATGTTGGCAAAAATTTGGTCGAGGAATTGCCTTAAGAAAAGGTCATTTCGAGGTAAGCTAAGCAACTGTATCTGATGACCTTTAGCGCTTAAAGTGGTGAAAGCCATCCTCTTCTCATTGCGCAGAGAGTCGTGTGATTTTCCGTTTGTCAAAAGGACACTGGGGTTACTTATTGTGGGGAACTGAAGTTCTCTGCGTCGTTACACCTTAGATTGGACCATCTATTTTAATTGTGGCTCAGCCAAGTTCAGCTCCATTCCACCTGTCTGCAACAGGCAAAGCGGTCTTTGATCTCTTCAGCATTCGAGGAATCTCCCGTCGTGCATCATTTATGCGCTCAATCCTGAAATTCTTTTATACTAATGGTAACAAAAACTTCAAGTTGACAAAGCAGCCTAATAACGACGTGGCACGCACTTTGCACGAAAGAGCATTATTTTTGCCTTTTTAGGCCAATACTGGACATGAGCCGATGATTTGCCATACAATTGGATCTTCGAAATATTGAGCACTTCACCTCAGTGAACTGCGTAAATCCGCAGTACAAAGAAACCTATATCTTGCTTACATGCCAAAGGTGGATTGTTGACGATTCCAATTTCCAAACACCGGTCTTCTGCTTCCAATCCATATCATGAAGTCCTTCCGTAACGTTTTCTGCGGAGCGATAACCATAGTCTGCTTTGCCATACCATATCTATGCATACTCTCAATGGCAGGAACAATTTGCTATTTCATGTATTCCATCACCACAACTATCGATCATCGTCTACATAATGTTCCCACTAACTGTACCATAATGGAAACCAATACGAAGAGTAACGGTGATTGGGACATTCAAGTCAGTTATAGTGTACCTGGTAGCAGCCTTAACTACACGCAAACCTTGCAAAACACTATCACAGACGCAGTGTATCGTGTTGGTCGTACTATTACATGCTATTATGCTACTAATGATAACGCGTACATCATGGCCAACGTTGTGTCTGTAAGTGGAGGAACCATCTTCGCTTTGATTATACTTTGTATTTTATGCATTCCCCTTGTTTTCGGAGTAATGTATCTCCTAAGAATAGTTTTAGTGTATATTTCTGATCACCTAAAAGCAATGGCCAAAAGTATCAGTCAAAATCTTGCCAACTGTGCGACAAAATTGCGATCACTGTTCAAAACAGAGGGATTTGAAAGCCAAAGCGAATGTGACACATCAAGTCCCGAAAAATTAATGTCCAACCGCGACGTTGGCTATGCTTTGATGCCTATAGCAAATTTTAAAGCATCTCTGGGACATACCAAGTTATGGCTGAAAGCAAGATGTACTTTTTCCAGACCAAACACAAACCTTCACAAAGACATGTGCCAAGAATCGTTTATAACACAAGATACTTTCGGTTGTAGCCCCACTTCAACTGAGGAGCTACCGTTATATTCGAAAGACGGATGCAATGTACCTCCATAACTGAACCTTTGTATACATTTTACTGGCATAATCAAATGTAACTAAAGATCTACCTGTAATCTCTAATTTTTAATCTAACTACTTATAACACCCTTATATTTACGGTCATTCTGTCGGATAGTCTTAAAACGGCTGGGTAGACAGATCAACCATCAGCTATGGCTTACTACGAATGCGCAAACGAAATTAAGTTAGGCGGTTCCATAATAATTCAGTGTTTCCTAACTGCGTTTCTTTCTTTACACGTTTTATTTACTGCAACGGCGACAGACTCTAAAGCTGGATCAAATCCTCCACTACAAGACCATCAGCTCGAAGAAGGCTCGTCTGTATCATCCTGCACTACAACTTGGTTAAGTCACTCATCACACATACTTCAATAAACCATACATTGAGAATATTTATTGCTGGTTGACGAGTGCTCCAATTGCGCTTATCATAGGGTTATTTTTAAATGAAGAAGCTTGATCCTTGGTGCAACGTTAGATTTTGAGTCGATAACCCCCAGCCACATCATGTGGATTGTCTACGCACACTTTGAAAAAAAAAAAAAAGAAAAAAACGCACGTCTCGCCAACATAAACCCAATCCGCGTCTTTCGTTGACCCTTTAGTCAGGTCTTTCAACAATGGTAAGCTTTAGAAGGTCAAAATATTTTATGACGGACCTCTTTTTCGACGACTCCGTTGTCTTTTCTGCATATATTGCCGTGTTTATGACGGTTTGGGCGGCAGGTTCCTTCTATTTCCTCTACTCTACCGCAACCACCGTTGACAATATCCTACAAAGAGCGCCAACCAACTGTACAGTTATATCAGTCATGGCCGCTTCTAAGGATTGGAATATCCATGTAACCTACCCTGTCCCTGGTCAGCCCGATAACTTCACCGCTCTCCTTGGAAATACCAATGCAAACGACATGTACACTTTGAACCAGACGCTTTCATGCTTCTATTCCATTCATGACTATCATGAAGTGGTGCAATTCGACGATGGTTTGAGTGTGGTTTACATTGTGCTACTGATGATGGCATGTGTAGCGGGTGCAATAGGTCTCGTAGGGTTGCTCTATGCCATGGTTATGGCCATAAACTTTCTATTGATATTCTTTGAAGTCATATTATGGATTGGAGGCACTGTGGTCAACTACGTACTAGAAAAGATCGACCCCTTTCTAAAGTATATAGCAAAACCTCAGGAAGAATCAACTTCTGCGACACAGAAGCGTTCCATTTTCACCACGGCCTCTTACTATCTGACGATACCCGCTAAATACTATCAGGTGGCAGTTGGAGGAATTCGAATCTGGATTCAGGCACGAAAATCGCAACCAATGGATGCGTATGACATGGAGGAACAAGCTACGCTAATAGCTCACGGACACTCTGATTATGATGATGAGCAAACGACGGTACATAACAATCTTACTGATAAATCTGACGACGAAGACCGCCATTCCACAGGGTCTAGTACGCTTTTTGACCGATAACAGAATGGTGTCCTGCATTGACTTTCTTTGACTGCCGTGAGGCAGCTCTTCATTATACCACCAATTTATCGTCCACTCATATCACTATTTTATTCATTTTGTGTCGATGTTAAATAAATACCAAAAAAAACTGCAAGTCTTTCTCAAAACGTTCATGCCTGAGGCTGTGTTTCATTTTGGACATTTTAAGAAAATAAGCTGGCTGAATCTTTATCCAACACTATTCGCTCATCCAGCATCCACGAAAACAATAATGCTATAATTCAAACGGAATTCCATGTACATGCAGTTGTTGTTCACCAAATCTCAAGCATTCACATGAAAGCTTACAGGTAGATACAAATCTATCCCCGGAAGAAATCCAGCAATCCTTACCTTTGCGTTATGATCTTGGTAGCGGAGATTGGCCGCTTACTGCCGACGTTCCTAGCTTTGATCCGTTCCTCTAGTGATAGCTGCTTTAATGCACTATGATCAGCTTAATTCTTTATTTTTTATCGTTTTAAGTTGGCAAGGTATTAAGTTGACTCACAAATCTACAATCCTGCTTGACTTGAAGGCATGGTGGGGGGAATGTAAAAAAGCAATAATCTACAATAATGGACGCGGGAGATTGTAGCCACTTCGAGTACATTGGAACCAACAACAGTAGCATTACCCACAAGTCAAAAAAATGTTAACCGGCATCTCAGAAGTCTGTATGTACACGGAAATGAGGGTAGATGAGGATGACAAAAGGCAATTCTTCGTACACCATGTCATATAGGCAGATTAAGAACGGAGAAGTATCTTCTACCTTTTAAACGCTTGGAATGGTGCTTAGTAGCAGCCGTATCACCAACGCATCAATAAAAGAAGTAAAACTGTATCTTTTATATCATTGCTTTGCTGGAATCCTGTGATAATCTCTCGTGCTACGTTGACCATCATAAATAAACCGTAGCAACGAGATCAAATCACATACTGCAACGAAATTTTAACAACAGAGGACAATGGCGAAGATGAAGCGGTTGTATACCACTTCTTTTGTCAGATATTCTTCACGAAAAGATGTGCCTATCATAAAATGTTGCTAATGCAGAGCTTTAAATACATGTTAATGGAAGTTCTCTTTCGACCCGTTTTAACTGGCAGACACAAGTGGGTAATGGAAAAATCGGAGTTGGGATGACTATATTCGCAAAAGCAATGCTAATTCTGACGGCTTTTAACCTGTCAAGACTTCAGTACCTTCGTGAAGAGAATGTGGCTTAAAGGTTCATCGTGGATAATGAGTCAGCTGCGAGCTGAGTATGTGCGGTTAGGTAACGCAAAAGCTTTTCAGTTTTCGGTGTGTAAATGTTTATCTTTTCTCTCTGGACGACTTCTTTCTTTTCTTTCCATTGCTAATTTCGTCTGGGGCATGATATTTGGCTGGTATGAAAAATTAGGCTCTGAGGGTCAGCGTATGACTGTGTTCGCTTTCACATTGGCTGCCCTGCTAATGGCATCGTTAGCCACCGTATTTTTCCGTGGAAATATCCTCAAAGAAGACGAAACAAACAACATTGCAAAAACCATGTGCACAATTCAAGACACGCATATAACACCTCGTGGACTAGAAGTGTCGGTCAGCTATACATACACCTCTCCATTGTCATTCGAAACGTCGCTAGAAACTAGTATCCTAACTGGACTCGACCCAACCATCGCCTATATAAAAAATGAAGAGGTTGTTTGCTATTATTCCAATAACAATGCACTGAAAGTTGTGGTAGTTCCTCAAAGATATATCCCGCCAAGCAAGCTTCAGGAGAATATGGCTTTACTTCTCTTTTTGCCTCTGATAGCTGCAGTTATGTTTTGGCTATACCGGCTACTACAATGGTCTCATCAGATGATGATGTCTTGCAAAGGTTCTATTCATAGTGGCATTAGTTCGTACCAGCAAGGATATGATCTCGTGGATCAAGGCTCTGACATGACTTTGGTTGATTCTGAAGGTAGTCATCAAAGAACTAAAAACTCGTAATTCCGGTGACAGAAGATTCACCGAGGGAGAATATTTTGCCTTTGAAAGGTCGTACACCATTTGCGGAAGGAGGGATTAGCAGTGTAGTTGCTCTAATGTTAAAAACGTATGGACACACCAATGTGTATATATGTCCAACATATATCGGAGATTCACAGTACAAAGTAAACTTTAAAACGTATAATTCAGATAACAACAAGTTCAGGCCGTTCGTACATTACAATTTAAACTATATTTTAGAGCTTATTATGTCAGTTGCCGAAATATGTATGTTACTCATACACAAAATTGCGAATAAATGCGATATCATCAATTTGGAGCTGCATACAGAGCTTAAAGTGTCACCAGACCTACCATATTCATGAAAAATACCTTTCAATTTTTTTTTACAACTTGCTTGTACTATATCGTAAAATTTGAGACCATGAAGTATCTAATTTGGTACTGAAATAGTTAAAAACAATGACCTGTAAACATCGGTAACTGCATTGTTATTGGACATATGTACATTATAGCTAATTTCCAAATAAGGAAAAGCGGGTTTAGCTCAGTTGGGAGAGCGTCAGACTGAAGATCTGAAGGTCATGTGTTCAATCCACATAACCCGCAACTTTTTTTTTCTGCCTCACTATTTTTTTTTTTGGCGTAATTGAGTGTTACTTCTGGCCCCATAATGCATGAAAGCTAATTGACGGTGGAGCAGTCATGGAACAGGATGTAATTTTTGGTCAGGGCTTCAGCAACAACAGGTTCTTCACGTCCATCTTTAGATTGTACACCACAGAAGTATTCATTTATTGTCAATGGTCATAATATTACTTTGTTCAGGCATTTTCCTCTAGTTCGCTAACACATTCCCAGTCTCCAGACAGATTTTCTTTCCACAAAGTCACCTTGTTATCGCCTGACGAGACAGCAAGGATGTTACCGGACAATGACCAACTCACTCGCCAAACAACATCTGGGAATTTCTCTTGTCTGAGACTCTTCTTCACCCATTTTGAGGTTGGGGTATCTTGCGTCCAGATAAGCACAGTCTTGTCCTGCAAACCCTTGAGTGTCAGTATCGAGTGAAGAGAGAGAAGAATCAGCGAAGGACAATTTTCAAGTCCATACCTGAGAACAACTAGCAAGGTAGCTCTTGGGAAGGCCGATATTAGGAGCCCAAGAGACATCACGAACCCAATCTGAATGTCCATCTAGAGTTTCCTCTTCCTTCCATGTATTCAAGTCCTCCCTGTAATTCATTCATTAGCGACGATGGTACAATTGCTCGACCACATTCAACGCATGTCCCATCAATACTCACTTCCAAGACCAGATCTTGATCAAATTATCGCAACCAGCAGATGCAAAGCGATTGACAATATTGACGTTGGGTGCACCGCCTGTTACTTGCACTAATGATCCTGGAATTGCGGATGGGGCCCAGCTGACCGCATTGCATCCTATGGTATGGGCGTCGAAGGAGACCGTGTCCCAGGAGCCATCATCTAGATCCATAGAAGCTATGTTCACTCGATCTGATCTACATGTCACATTTCCAAAAACTATAGGGTTTCTCCGCTTACCTTTGTACTCGAGAGTTGAGACCTTTCCATCAGATGAAGCACATGCCAAGATTGGACCAAGTTCATGTGGAGCCCAAGAGATCGAATTCACTGTATTCGAAATGATGAATATTGTATAAATATCTGTCCAAAGATATCATTCATCAAAGCTAGTATCATACCTGAGGCAGTGTGAGCAGTATGTTCCTTGATCTTTGACCAGGCGCCGTTTTGTTCCTTCCATATAAAGACGCGGCCATCATAGGAGCAAGAAGCGAGGATGCTGCCAAACTTAGGGTGAGCCCAGGCAACTTGCCAAACAGGGCCATCATGTCTGGAGAATTAAGATGGTGTGAGTTGAAAGAGGTAATGCAAAAGATTGTAGGTCAGCCTGTAAGTTGATTCACCTACCCCTTCAAAGTCTCCACTAGTTGTTGCTTGTCGCCATCAACGTCAAAGATCTTGATAGTACGGTCTGATGAAGCAGTTGCGAGTCGACGCGAATAATAGTCTAGCTGGGCATCATGCTGTAAAATAATATGGGATTGTTGTTAAAGGTAAAATGCAGTCGGTAAGTATAGTGATGTGTTGTAAGGCGTAGATGAACTGTGATAAAACTTACAATCATGTCTTCATGATGAGTTTCTATGGTTTGACTAGTTGTTGCCGTCTGTTAATTTTAAAGATAGGTTGATAAGCTTGGTTCAGTGCTTGTATAAATTTGGTTTGATTTGAGCCTTACCATTGTCAATGGATGAGATGGATCAACTTAGTTTACGTGTTGCCACGAAACTGTATTTATGGGCGGAGTTTGTTCTCGTGTGTTAGCCAGCTGCTTGTCAAGCAACCAGGCATACATCAAGTCGTCCTTAAATACCGATAGAAACTTGTCGTATACACACATTCAGTGAATCACTCAAACAAACCAGTAGCAATTATGTCCATTTTATCAGATTTATTTTAATGGCGGATTGAAACGAAAATAAATGAGCAAGAAAGTAGCTCAGTTCGTACAAAACTACAGCAGCTGGCTATGAAACGATTTAGTAATAAGTGCTGGGACGCTTGGCAGAGAACAAAGCGCGGTTGCCCTTTTGAGCACGGATAACACGGTGAGGAAGAGGGAAGGTAAGCTTGGGGGTAAGGAGCTGCTTGATGTAAGGACGACGAACATCGGCGTTGGAGACCTCAGCAACGCGGATGATCTGGACAGATCTAAAGCGAGCACGGTGACGGGCAGCCATGTCCTGGTAGCAGGAAACAACAGCTTCGCAGCGGGACATCTCACGGTACTCCTTGTACATGTTGTGAGTGCCGGAGCGAGAGTCGTAACGGAGCCAGATACCGTAGTTCTTAATTTGCTCAGGACGCTTCTCGTGGATCTATAGAGTGCTGTTAGTACCATTCTCGTACAACATCATTGTGCTCCAAGAGAGAATTATCTTACCAAGTTGACAGAGACGATCTCACCAGCAGCCTTCTTGACCTTGCGGAGCTTCTTGAGGAAATACCAGAAACGAGACTTGGCAACAACATCGTTGGGAGCGAAGAGTCTCATTCTGAAGAGCTTGGGGACGGGTTCCTGCTCGGAAGGGAGCTTACGGCCGACCACCTACAATGTAGCAAAAAAAGTAAGCTTATGCACTTGCGTTAAAAGAATAGTCCAAGTGGTGACTACAAACCTGGTATTCGTTCAACTGTTGGTGATAGAAATCAATGCGTATAGAGGAATATGAAAATTGAAAGTGAAAAAGTTAGCGATTAAATTTCATCAGTGTCCCATTTCCCCAATGCTATAATTTTGGCAATGTGAATTGTACTGAATGCAATGTCGCCGTTATTTTTCGTATCGAAAAAGGATGTTTAGATATTCATTATATATGGATCGCTTTCGATGGTGGCCGTATATCGAGAGGTATAGTCGAGAAGTGGATGGATGGATTTTTATGATGGATGGAGCTTAGGGTGTCGGATGTCTGGTGGGGGGGTTTACGAAGGTAAAATTTGCGGTATGTCGATAATCCATGTACAATTGCATTCATCCATCATCTACAAGACTGCCAATAATCTGTTCTGAGAGTCATGACTACTTACGCGAGTAGCAGCCATTGAATATAGAGATGAAAGGAGGATCCGTCAGAGGCAAACCACCCGTCTGCACATAGAGCGAATTATTTCAAATTCAGTTTCGAGCCCCGTCAATCGCAACTTCCTCTGTTTAATTTCTTTGCTTTAGGGGTATGTGCTCAAATTGTATGTGCTCAAATTATAAGTAAACTTTACTTGCTTCTTTTTTCTTTATGTTCATATTGGTAAAGGATATTAAATATATACAATATATTCGTTCTTGGAAGTTAATTTTGTTAAGCTTGGGCTGCCACAGCATTTGTTGACCGTGTAGAAGAAGATGAAGACTTATACTCTACGTAGCGTCGGCTAGTCAAAAGACGAGGATGAAAATACATTCTTCATGAGTTTCGTGAAATTGTATCATCTTACCAGAGTGGACATGTTTTTTTCCTCTTTAACCAAGGTTTTATACAGTCGCGGTGGTACACATGGTAGCATGGAAGTTTAAGCGCTCTTTCCCCCATGCGATAGTCTTCCTTGCAAACAGCACATGATGGCATTACCGCTGTTATAGCAATGAGATTGTTTAGCATAAACGATATATAAGATGGAAATATGGAAAAACGTACCAAGTTCTGTATCTGTCATTGATACTTTGACAATTCGATCGTTTTCGGTACCGACAGACGCGAAAAGAGGAGGTGAATGAACTGGAGCAGGTCTTTGTATCGAACTACGTAGGACATTCACATGATTAAGAAGCAATCCTATTGTTAATGACTGCCATATAGGTGTTACTCACATATTGACGTGCTGTGATGTGTTTCCTGACCTGGGTGTATTGGCCCTTACCGAGCTATTTGTTTGCGGTTGTAGATTGTGAGTATCTTGTCGCATTCCATTATGACTGTTGATTTAAATTAAAGGTAATTCGAATAGGAGACACAGATGGATTAGCAATAGAAAGTTTCTATACCCATATTCGTAAGGTGAATCCATAGGCATCCTGTCTGCTATGACTGAAGTATAAACCCATCTGGTGGTGTTAATCATAACGACAGGTAAAGTGTTAGTAACGCCACTAGTGTTGGGAGGTGGAATATGTGAAGCTTGTCTGCGCCGTCGGCTATCATTGTTTACAAGAATTGCTTGCAGTAATGGAGAGAAGAAAACATTGGCGTCGATAGGAATCACAGAATAAGAGGAAGAGCTTCGACTTTGCTGCATGCGCAGTGCTACTGAGCTTGGGTTTCTTCTCGGCACATCGGTAAGCTGACGAAAAAAAGGTACTTAATAATAAATTTAGCGAACAAAGAGAAAATTTTCAATATCAACCTCCTCGATGAACTATAAGTTGAATAAGAGTATATGATAGCAATTAGTGAAGGAAGGAAAAAAGGGACAGCAGCTTAAGTAGAAAGCTGAATAAATAGAATATTGCAGATACCAGTTACCTCTTGGTTACATTGCGGACAAGACGGCCGTTGCCCACGGTGGTTTAAAACAATTGGTGCTTCACAATGATGACAAAAGTATGATCGCCGGGCTGCACTCATTCGTGGTAAGGCAACGTTTGATTGTTATTAGGAGAGGTGGAAGAATAACGAAAAAATATGTTGATTTGAAGGTGCTTTTTATGCCCATGCCCGTGATATACTTAGCGCGCTGTTGATGTGGCTTAATGTTGTATTCCCCTTTCCACCATGAGTATTAGCGGTGCAAGCCAAATGTATACGGCTGTTTTTATTTTTATTTTTATTCATTTCCTTCCAGACCTCAAGTCGTTAAAGGCAGATATTATACAGTTCTTAATTTCTTTATAACTAACAATTAAACATGATTGTTCGTCTCTGGACATCAGCATAATTTTTTCATCCACTCCGACATCCAGCTGCGCAAAAGAACGGCTCAGTAAGTCAAACGATACGCATTGAGATCTCAACATCAGGCCATTTTTCCGCTTACCTTGTTGAGACAAGTCAGGACATGAACCATGTCTAAAGCAGGAGCTCCATTCTCGTTTACTTGATGGAAAACATAATCTCTGAATAATTTGATGATATATCTATCACCGGTTTCTGACCAGCTAGGATCCATATCAAACCTAAAAGAAAAAGTAAGATTGCTCAGCAATGCTATCGAAAGAAAATTTCGAAAACTGATGTAGAATAGTACGTACTCTGGGCGCTCATTGATAAAGTTCATCTTCATCAATAGTCGGAAAAGGCGACCGTTTTCTAATTCCCTACTCAGCTCGCTCTCCAAGAAGTCGCTGTGACTGAAATTGCAAAAGGAACGATTTAGCTTCAAAACCACAATTAAGGAAAAGCCTGTTGATGGCAATCGGAATACGTACTGATGCGCACTGTCTATTTCGTGCAATATCTTGGGACCAATCAAGGAGATGACCTCGTCGATGGACTTTGTAGGCATGGGCTTACTCAAAAGATACAGAATGACATTCTTGAGGTCTGGCGAGTAAAAATGGCTGATATACTCAAACGAATTTGGGAGATTCTGAATTGCTTGTAGTGAATTGCATGCCAGAGCAACAATCAGTTTACCAAATGCCAATAGGTCTTCTTGCTATTAGTATCAATGAAAAGAAAGTCAGTCATGAGTGCTGGTGTGTTTTGCTGTTGATATTTGACGTCGATGCTAACCTGGAATCGAGCAAGATTCTGGCCGCCATCAAACTTGATTGTGTCTAGCACTCCACAACAATTTAATCGTATTCTATAATAGAAATGACGCCTGAGTAACCATATTCCCCATACCTCTCCCGTTACATGCGCTACTTACCTATTTTTACCAGTCAGCAAAATTTTGGTTGGATCAATCACTCGTGCAGCAAGACTGGATGAGTGTATGGCCTTCAAAGCTGAAGTGATCTGCGTGATATAGCTCCAAATAATTTTTTCTGAAATGTTCCCGCCAGTCTGCTGTGCTTCATTGCTAAAATGAGCTTGGAAAAGTGTGGTAGAACATGGATGATAGTCGTAAACGAAAATGAGAGCTAGAACGAAAAAACCAAGTTAGGTCGACACCGTGGCTGCTAGCGACTCTTTGGAAAAACCCCACTTACAGTGATCTCCAAAGGCCTTTGTTGTGAATGCCTCGCGAACAGATACAATATTGGCATGCCTTATACGCCTCCAATTTTCAATTGTGGACATTGCTAGCTCGTTCATCAATCGAAATCCTAGAAATTTAAAGTGTAAGATACCGGCTGTGCAGTAACCTAGTTTCTCTCTTATGAATGACTGCCCTACCTTCAATACGTCTTAGTGCATAGGTTCGACCATCCAATGTACACATTGCTTTGTAAACAGAAGTTGTGTGGCCAAAAAGCTGGCTGGATTTCTCCTGCTGAAAATCCAACGGATAAAGAGAATGGTATACATGCAGTTCTTGCGGAAGATTTAAATCAGGAGCTAGAATTGGGTACGTCGTAAGTAATCGAAAGTCGTCAGATTTACATGGATCGGTGTGTATTTACCCGTCTTAAGCAGAGCTTCGTTTCTTTCTGTCAGCTCTTCCCTCAGACTATCTGACATGAAGAATGCATGTATCGACTTTTGATGGGGATGTAAATTGGTTACATGCGGAAGGGGGGTGCTATACAAGTGATGTTGCAGCTAGTAGATCGGTTTGGTGAGATGTTTTCAAGCATGAATTTTGAACCACGTGGACATGTATTAGTAAACTTACTGGCTGCTGTGGATAAACTTGCTGGTTCTGATAGTAGTAGGGATCCATTTGAGTTGAATCGAACATATTGCCATTGAAGGGTCGTGCTTGCTGAGTGGCCTGTGCGGCCATTGGTGTCATATCAGGTTGCATTGGTGATGCCTAGTTGGAGATATCCTTTGTCATTATTTGGAATAACAGCATCGAGATTCAGTCAAACCGTCACTTACATCACCGAAACCAAATTGAGAGAAGTTATTGGCGAGGCTGGCTACATTATTTGGTTGAGACGCATAGCTTTGTGTTTGACTTTGCGGTGAAAAATACGGAGCATTAGGGGTGTAATCTCGGACACTGTTAAGGAAGAAATAGATGATGAGATTCCATATGCCGGATAGTGTCATATTAATGTTAGCTCATTGATTTACTTTGGATCGAATGCTTGATCGGCTTGGAAAGCTATTGAAATAAGCGCATAAATAAATGATGGTTTACGGTCGCTTATTGGTTGACATTGTACTACAACATACCAGCAGCTGAGGATGACAACGAGGCATCTAATGTAGCGGCAAGGCATTATTACCGTAAACTTCAGCGTATCGAAATAAGAATATGATTTCTTTTTACCTGGGGCTTTGGGGACAAAGACAGGAGCATCAGCAGATACTGATGAAGGTGTGGAGGGTTTGAAGGCTGGCGAATTAACGCGTAGCTTAGGCTTACTGCTCAAGGCGCGTAAAAAATAATGTGATATATGACGGATTGCATCAGTACCTTTTGGAGTAAATCACAATATGCTTAATCACCATATCACTACAATACTTACGTTTCCGGACTCTTTGGTGCGACAGGTTTGTTCTAATCGATAAAATGAGTCAAAAGGCGGTGATGAAAACGATGCTGAAAACCGGTTAAGATGCCCTTACCACATCATGGTTGAACTCACAGCCTTTCCCTTCAAATTTACAGTACCCATGGATAATGATATTACGGCAAAGTCGTTTTCCAGAAGTAGAAGCTGAAGTGCAATCAAAAAGCAAAGCATGCAGTTGAGTGTCAGGTTGAAATTCATAATCGTTATTGTTAGCTGACAAGGAAATGATTAACATACGCTTGGTGGCTACCGAGTTCTTTAGTGTGGGTGACTTTGGTGTTGTGGGTCCAGTTCCAATTTCTGATGGAGGTGCAACAATTGGAATAGCCGAGGTTGATTGCGAAGGTAATATGATCTCTCCTAAAGCATTTTGGTTCTGCATCTGTTGTTAAGATGGATAGAGGTGAATCAGAATGAAAATTGGATTAGTTAGTTTGAAGGGTTGGTGGAGAATAAAAATAGATTAAATTCTACTGATCTGCAAATTACCTTTGCATTGCTTTGTTGGAGTTGACGAGACTTTGAGTTGAGGAAAATCTTCAAGGCATGACGCTGATATTTTTTGTAGTCAGAACCCTAACCCAATAACATAGGTCTGTGTCACGACGGCAATTGGGATGAACGCTCATAATTTATGTGATATACATTGTACTTGCTTGAAAATGTACAAGAAGTCTAATTTAACAAAACATTATCATCAGAACAAAGTATAATAAAGACTTGGAAAGATAGACCAGTAGATCGGTTGCATCATTAACCTCATTGAGTCAAGCGGCTAGACAAAACGTGTAACACAGGTATCAAGTGCAATTGATGCACACGATAGAATAGCAATTGCATTAGAGAAATATGAAGTTCACATCAAGTTTAATGGAATTAAAGAAATACGTTTGACCAGAGGAAGTAGCGTGGTCAGAGCGAACGGTTATGTGATCGCCCCTTCACTGGAGTGGAGTTCAGAAATTTTATCCACCATTTTTTTGTGCCTTCACCCACAAAAACTGCATCTGCATAAACTCATCTTTAAGGATTTTGAGGATCAAGTCACTCAATTTTATTCCCACAGCAACGCTCATCTCGACGATAAAGAGCTTTCTTATATACCTCCCGGTCTTTTTAGCTGAGCTCAGCTATTCGGCCTGAATATCAGAAGAGGTGTCCCTCGACCTCCCCACCGTCTACTTCAAATAGGTCGGAACCAACAGAACAGTGTGCATCTACTAGCAACATGGGCAATACCGTATCATCTGGGCCGACATCCTCGTCTTCAACACGCCTTCCTTATTCACAACCCATCGCTAACGGTTCGTCTACCTTTCATTCCCGAGACAAGGATCGCGACTGGCGTTCACAGTACTCGGATTCCCGACCTTCTATAAGCAGTTTACATCCCTCCGCAATGGGTAGTCCATCCATCAGGAGCCTAAGGAAAAAAGGCTCAAACGAGACCCTGGGTAGTGGTCATCGTGTTTATCATCACAGTAACGCCTCGAATGTCAGTATGGCTAGCAAAGCATCAAAAGCATCTAGTTGGAAGAAGAAATATGGTGAGCGCATTCTCGACATCGGCAAACCCACAGAATTCGAACATGGAATTCATGTCGAGTATAATAGGCAGAATGGAAAGTTCATGGTAAGTTTTAAACTCTTAATTGTATGATACACAGCATTGCCTTGAACCTCCTAACATGTGCCAACTTCACTCTGTTTGAATAGGGATTGCCGGATGTATGGCAAGAATCACTGCCTAGCGACGATATTCTAAATACCACATTTATAAACCCACACCTTGTACCATCACCCGCATCCAAAGGTATAATTCGGCGTATTTTCAATTGCGCATCTGAAGAATTTCATTATCTGATTGTTTTACCGAATCGTCGTCTTGTCTGTTTAGTATCAACACCACCCCGAACAACTTCGAACCAAGCAGCTAATCAGATCGGCACTCCATTTAATGTCCAGCATAATGTACATGTTCAAGTAGATCAAAGTCGTGTCGGTTTCACGGTAAGAACAAGCGTTTCTGAGTAAAGCTGCATTGTGTCGCATTCATAAATCCCGTGTCTAATAACTTTCATCGCTGGATGCAGGGTCTACCACCTGGATGGGCAGATATATTGGAAGCATCAGGGGTACCAAAAGATGTTATCAATTCTCACCCGCAGACTGTAGCACAGATTATGCAGCTGCGCATGCCAGGTTCCTTACAGCAACAACAGCAACCACAACGACCAAAACAACCGACGACAACATCAGCGAAAGAAAAGGAAAATGCTGCAGGTGATAACCGTCCGAAAGACGTCCCAAAAGCATCCGCAAATGGTGTCGAAGAAAGTAATAAGGATGAAAATCCGTCACAAAAATCCATCAGCAAAATGAAGTCAAGAACGTCGAGTCTTCCCATTGGGTTTGCACCACCTTCTCGATCTCGTTCATCTAGACTATCAAAGAAGCAATCGATCAACGATCTAAAGTCAACTGACGATGTACAAGAAATAGGATATATGTCTGTTTCTCCAGACTCGCCGTTGGAATCGCCTCGAGGAGCTGATCAAGATACCAAACCCACCCTCACAATTGTGTCCACTGACATTAACACAAACACTGCGATTAAGGAAGACGATGAGAATCCGGAAAATACTGATACACAAGTCGACAACCCATTGGATGCTTTCAAACTAGGTATGTTTACGCATGATAATATGACTTTAATCATCAGTTGTATGTCTAACATGAACTGACAAAATGCATTTCTATGATTTTCAAGCCGATATCGTTGATTCCACCGACCCTCATGGTATATATACAAATATGACGCATATCGCGGAAGGTGAATCGGGCAACATGTATGCAGCCAAGCATTCTCTGACGAATAGAACCGTGAGTACCATTTGAAGACAGCATCGGCATGTTAGGAAGAACCTGTAAACTAAAGATCATGTATAGGTTGCGGTTAAAATTATCCCTCGAACAGCTGAAGCGAAAATGAGCAAGATTCGAAACGAATTAACGACTATGAAAATGAGCAGGCACCCTAACGTAGTAGAGTATATCACAAGTTACCTTACCGAGACTGAGTTATGGGTCGTCATGGAGTGTATGGATGTCTCTCTGGCGGATATAATTTCCATTAGTCCCGATGAGGTTCCTCATGTATCTGAGGCACAGATTGCTCGTATTACAAGGGACATTTTACGAGCACTTTGTCGTATTCATCGACTAAATCGAATTCATCGAGACATCCGCAGCGACAATATTTTGTTCAACACTAGAGGTGAAGTAAAGTTGGCCGATTTTGGTCACTGCGCGCAACTATCCGTACAACAGCCAAAACGAAACTCTGTTGTTGGAACGCCATACTGGATGGTAGGCCATATTCCATTCGTTTGAGAAGGTCATGTATATAGTTGCTAATCCCTTCATATAGGCCCCTGAAGTGATAAAAGGACTGGATTATGACGCCAAGGCTGATATATGGAGCTTGGGTGTGCTGTTGATCGAAATGATGGAAGGCAACCCTCCATATGTTGAATATCCACCTTTGAGGGTATGTGAGATCATACGTGCAGGAAATCAAACTTTGTCATTCATTCATACTCACTATTATCATTAGGCTCTCTTTTTAATCGCCTCCAATGGACTGCCACCACTCAAGGAAGGTAGTAAATGGTCCGAAAACTTCATGGACTTTTATAAGCAATGTACCAATCCTAATCCAGCTGAACGACCGGAAGCCGATGTATTGTTAAAGGTAAAGTGATCAATATAAAAACCCACTCTTTGTTACAGCATGATAGTTAATTCTTGTTCAATAGCATCCGTTCGTAACAACTGGCGTCGGCACTACTCAAGACATTGTTGCCTTGATTGACGAGACGCGACGTTTGGAGCTGCTTCAGCAGGAGGAAGAAGGTGATGATGAAGGAGAAGAAGGACAGACAGATGAGGAGACTGAGGAAGAAGAAAACGAAACAAATGATCTCACGGTAACGTCAAAGGCTGGGGAAGAGACGACAGATCGTCAGCAAATGGACGCAGGATCAGAATTACAATCCCGAAGCACATTAGAGTCGACCACGTCAACGGCTATCCCAACGATTGCCATAGGTAATGATGACTCAAGAAGTAAAGAGTCAGTCATTCAAAATGAGGAAGCTGCTAAAGGTGATGAAAGTCAACCTGTTTCATCAACCATTCAAACGATACCCGTGACGTCAGGCAAAGATGACCTGCCAGTTGATTCAACGTTTATGACTGAAGTGTTGTCCATGTTTGATGGCATAGTATCTTCCACCACTCCAAAATCTGACAGCGGACTAGGTGTAGACGATGGTAAAAAGTCTTCAAACGGTACAGAATACACGGATTCTGATAGCGATATTGAGGAAGGAGTCATCAAACAAATTCAACGAAGGACAATTTTGACCAGTGACTTAACCATTAGTCGTGTATGAGCAGATGATATGGCTTAAGTTGTTCCTACCGTTAAAATCATTCTATATGGAAGATCCTCTTCTTTTCCATTTTTTAATTCTACGTATACTAAACCTTTCAGGAATTTTCCCCCATTCGTTTACATGTAATATCTATTGCCTTAGGACCAAGGTGGCATTCGATCTAGCTTTCAGCGTATTTATTTCTACTTCCATCTCTATTGTATGTTTTTTGGTTCAGCGATTATATACTTTTTATCTATTCTTCATCTCTTCATTTTTACTACTGTCTGTAGAACTTCTCTTCACTTCTTTGTTGTATTATCATTTTTTTCCGTCCACACAACATAGCAACTTCTTGAAAGACCTTTCCTAGTATGTTTAAATCTGGGTTTTTTTTGAGGGGTTTAATTCTATTCGCTGACCGCAAAGAACACGTCGCGTCCAGTAAATTTTCCGCTGCTTTCACCAGTATTTTGCAGCCTTTTCTGCAAAGGAACGTTTGCTGTTATACAGAGCCATCATGGCCTTCAAAGGTTCCATTTCTGTAAGTACATTGTATGATGTAGGCACCAGCTTACCAGGTCAAAGCTGATTCGCGTCTTACTTCCTTCATGCTACACCACTCTTGGTATGTCACTTTAGATATCGACGGAATCAGAACTGGATCGAGAAATTAAGCGAATCTGCGCCTTATTTCAAAAGAAAGAGACGGAAGAGACATGGGAACAGTTTGATCTTGCGCTAAAAAACGTTTCAAAGTGGACAAAGGAAGGTGCGACATCAATGGAGAATTTCATTCCAGCCATCAAAACTCTGAAAGAGCCCATTGTGAAATCGGTAAGTGTCTTGGTCAGCCTGACTGACGTTAGCAAATACGATATCTAACTACATTTCGGTTATTGACAATTCTATAAATGTTTCGTAGTTATTAACAGAGCGCAGTCGATTGTCCGGAACAACCACTGACCTGCTAGAACAACTTGCCATCCATCTTAAACGTTCCTTTGAGCCATTCAATGATGGCATTTTACCGCATATCATGAAGTTATTCACACGATCCAACAAACTTTTTGTCAGCCGTTCCATCAAGTGCGTATCGGTCATCATACAACATGCAAAAATCCCTCGAGCCATTCCTCAATTTTGTAAAGCCATTACCAAGCCTGATCCGAACAAACAGATGAGAATGGGGGCTGCCCAGTGCTTGACTAGTAGCATTGAGTTCAATGCTTCGTCTGACTTGGAACATCATTTGGAGATTATCGAAAACGCTATACGAGTGGGAGCCATGGATCCAGCTCCTGAAGTACGCGAAGTCGTCAGAAAGTGCTTCGAGATGTACAAAAAGCAACTGCCTGAGCCATCAATCATGTAAGTTTACCTGCATCCTATACAGCTGACGAAGCCATGCAATCCCAGTTGATCTCATTTTGGATGATTAAACTAATATCGATTCTCTCCAGTTTCATCGCCAGTTTACCAGCTAACATTCGTAAATATTTAAAGATTGCTGGCAAGGGAGAATCCAATTTACGTGTTGGAAATATTCCTCCCTCCCATCGCCCAACAGTAATCTCGGCAAAATCATCTTCTTTTGGAGATGTTCGTCGATTAGCCATAAGCAAAAATGCCATTCCTGGTAAAGCACTTCATCGAGCGCACTCCCACCCTCCTTCAGAAACAAAATCTTTGCTTGAAGCTCCCGTACCAAAACGGCAAGCTTCTTATCACATACCGAACGGGTCATCAAAACCTCCAGCAACAAAACGCTTGCGCACAGATCAAAGCCGTCTGGCACGGCCAGTGACATCTCAAACTGCGCATTCCGACACTGCCATACCTGGACCCAATGTTACTACAGATTCTACTCCTCCAACAAGACAAGGCACCCCATCTAGCGTGACTGAAACAACCCCTCCTCCTACATTAGAATCCCCAATAGACGATCTTTTGCTGGTCAAGAATGAGAATGGAGATACGAAGCATAAGGATCAACAGAGCTCCTCTCAGCCAATCTCAAGTACCCCACCGATATCAGCCAGACCGCCATCATCCTTCAGGCGATCACGGTCAAGCTTATTATCATCAGCTCGTCGATCACTAGGAGATCCAGTTCGACCGGTAAAAAGTTATCAACTTGGTCACGGTAAGTTTTGATCACATCCGGCTAGTTTACGTAACAGAAGATTAACAGAGGATCTATTCAGATCAAAATGGTGCTACCATAATTCGCCAGTCATCAAGTAGTCCCACTACGACACCGTCAAAAACTGGGACCGAAGTGAAACTTCAAAATGACAAAACGAAAAAACCATTAGTAGCGAGCACGGAGGCTAAGGAACATGCTAACAATGCTCCAGTCATGCCATCCGCATCAAATCAGTAGAGTTTCTACGAAGTAGATAAATTCGTAAATGTAGTAGTTTGTTCTGATGCCTAATGTATTTATATTTGTCTTTCATAAACACCCACAATTCCTTTTCACTCCCGTAGTATAACAGTTTTTGGTATTAAGCTTTCTAATTTTATAAGATCTAGAGTAGAGTTTAGCAAGAAATATATAAATTATGGATAACCTTTGCATCCAAATCTTGGACTATTGAGCAATTCGATTTTCAGAGTCCGCATACACTTTTTCTTGCCTAAAGTGCAGTCACATAAATTTCAAGTTTTGAGGTTGCCAAAGTTTTGGAAGTTTTACCAGCGACTTGAATCGGCTTCTCATTGACTGTTACAACTGGGGATAATGGAGCAGAACCAGCAGGAAACCCCTTCGAGAAAGCCCTCTGTACGAAAGCCTTCTGAGAATGCTTCGGAGGGCTCAGCAGCAAATGCTGGATCCAAATCCCTTGGATCGCTCAAAACAGACACACCTGCCTCTGGACGACTTGGTAGCGTAAATGACGACTCAAAGAAAACCCGAGGTGGTGCTTCTAAAGTATGCGTTCTCCATAGTTCGAATTTATGATGCTCTATTGTCTATATCAAAGCGATTTTCTAACAAACCATCGACAGATGAAATTTCGACCCACTGTGCCCACTAAGCGAATCAAGAAGGAGCCGTAAGTGGCTAAAAGCTATTAATAATGCACGACTGTAGGAGAACCAACGTAACTGACTCTCATATTTTGGGTACAATAGAACACCTTCCATTGTGGAAAATGCTCTCAAAGCTGTGAGTCAATTGTGACAAGTTTGACTTCGCCATCAATTTGCTATATATGGATAACTAACCTTCATATTTTTATATACTTGAAAATAGGAAAATGGACATCAAGAAAGTCGAGATTCGGCTCGAGGAAGAGGGCGAGGAAGAGGAAGAGGTCGCGGTAGAGGTTAGATAAGCCAACATTGTTTATTTCGAGAGTTGGAGGGACTTGTATTAAGTTGTTCTTGCTATTACAGGTCGAGACGAGGCTGAAGCTGTTGCATCTGGCCCATTTGCACTTGGTCCTTCAGCACAGAGATCTAGAGGTCGAACATTTGCAGCGCCCTCCGGTAAAATATCGTTTTCGCAAGATGTCAATAAGACTCTGGCAACCGACGACGGCTTCGATATGACTGAAATATATGGATTTAACTCGGATCCTATGGCTCCAATGGCTGTACCCAGCAAGGCTACTATGGAAGCTTGGGAAAAGGAAAAGGAAGCTGCAAAAATGAAGAAGAAGGGAAAGATGCCCGAGAATTCAGAAGAAAAGTTTCGGGATGCCAATGGAGATATCAAAGGTAAGATTGGAAATTATATTCACATGTGGTAGACCAACGTCAGAATGTTAAACCTTGCATACCTATTTAGTCAAAGTAGAAGATGATGGTACTGGCATGAATGGAGTGAAGGATGAAGATGAACGTATGGATGTAGATAACGTTACTAACGTTGAAGATGTAAGCAAAGAGTTCGTTTCGCTCTTCAATTAAGCGAGCTCGTGTTGCTAATTCAGACGCTCTACATCTAATGATAGAATAACCTACCATTCGATGACGACCAGCTTTACTTCTTCCAATTACCCGCAGTTCTTCCTCGATTCAAACTTTCTAACCAAGAAGTAGCTAATGCTGAACCAGCCAACGGTAGTACTAGCGAAAGCCAGCCAGCAGCCGCAGATAGAAGGCAAACAAACGGTGGTGAAAAGATACCTATTCCGACTGATGCAGAGTTTGATCAAACACAAGAAGGACGCATTGGGTCGCTACTGGTATACAAAAGTGGCAAAGTCAAGATGAAGATTGGTTCAGTATACCTAGAGGTATGTGTTTTGATCTGGCCGTTTTCGTTGGTGGCAATATACTCATATTTTACTTGACTTACCTTGCAGGTGGCTTCTGGAACTGATCCAAGATTCTTAGAATCCTTGGTTATCCTTGATAACAAAAATGCAACTAGAACCAGCGCAGTTTCTGTGGGAAACATTGCACACAAGTATATTTGTGTACCTGATATCGACAGCTTACTCGTACCATGAAAAAGCATTGGTTATCCCCCTCCCTCTTGTTTTATGAGATATACGCAACCTCACAAGCAAGGCAAAGCAAAAAAGAATAAAATGTATTATAGACTTTTGAGACGGTTAATGCGCGCATCCTCCACGTAGCAACTCGTCGCACATTAAAATTTCTGAGAACATTACCCTCTCGAGACCTACAGCTTCCTTCTCATTGTGTGCTGGTGGCCGAATCATCAGCTCTACTTGGGTCATTTACATTTTGTATTATTCACAATGCTAGCTTTGGCCGTTAGTGGACTTATTCTCATAACAGTTTTTACCTATATTTACCAACTCGTCGATCGATTTGAGACAGGCGCCTCATCGATCGACCCGCCATCCCCATACTTTGACCATAGCAACATTCTCCTTGTTACAGCTCACCCTGACGATGAGTGTATGTTCTTTGGGCCAGTCTTGTGCAATCTGACAAGCAAAAGTCTCAAAAACCAAGTCCACGTGCTGTGCCTGTCAAAAGGTAATGAAACAAACACTAAGCTGAGAAAACGTATATATGCACTCGCATGCATAGCAACGTACAGTTGATTGATCAACGTTTATAGGTGATGCGGAGAACTTGGGGAATCAACGTAAACGAGAGTTAGTCAAGAGCTGCCAGGTTCTCGGGATACCGAGTTCACGCGTCAAAACCGTCGACCATCCGTAAGTATTTTATTTTGCGAAAACAGTTGGGTGGCCAAGGGGTCAAAGGGTCTGATGGTGGTAAGGAGATAGTTTTCTCACACTGTTCCTTCATAGAGACTTGCCAGACAGTATGAAAATTGAGTGGAACGCATCCCTCGTATCCAGTATTATTCAGGAGTATGTTACTAAACATGATATTCAAATCGTAAGTAGTATGCATTGTGCGTGGATTGGGCTTTGGTATATCCCATTCAAGCAAGAGAGACGATGGTCGTCGGTAGCTAAAGATGTCTATCACAGATCATCACATTTGACAACTATGGAGTATCTGGCCATACTAATCACCAAGCAGCTTACCGTGGAGCACTGTAAGTAGATGGCACATTTTTGTTTACTTCGAAACTGCGGCATTGTATTTATTTTTAATCTGCGTGTTCTTTCAATCCCATTGGCTTCTCGTAGACAATACGTAAAGACTTCTGGTAATGGAACGGTCAGCCTTTACAAGCTGCCATCGGTTTCCCTCGTGCGCAAATATATCGGGCTAGGAGATCTCCCATTAGCTATATTCAGCAGCCGCATGGTCAAGACGTCCACCCCCAAAAACAGCTTATTATTTCTGTCTTCGCCCGGACAGTACCTGATAACGCATAAAGCGATGCGACAACATAGTAGTCAACTTGTATGGTTTCGCTGGCTGTACGTGATATTTTCGCGATATATGGTGATTAATGAATTAGAAAAGGTTTCGTAAGAGTAACGTTGAAAAGCGGATCCAAAACTTTGCCAATAGGACGTCGGTTAGCTTTGTGCACTCAGTCAATTTGCATTGAAATTTTGGCGGCTGGTCTGGCTTTGGCTGGCCGTGTTTTCGTTCGTTTCCTTTTCCCTTTTCCCTTAGCTTTTATTTTTTTTCCCCCTTCCTTCCTTCTTTCTTTCCTTTCTTCTCTCCGCAAAATAAAAAAAAATTAATACTCGCAAAACACCGTGGCTGCAATCTTCCGACTAAACCACTGACACATACAACCATGACTACAGTTGAAGGTATCATCATCATGAAATACCATGTTGTATAAATATACACACTTCTTTACCACCCCATAGTTAACCGTCAAATCGTTCTCTTTCAGATCCAGCCATCAAGCGTAAATATAAGGAGCTAAAGAAGCGTATTCGAGACATTGAAGACGTAAGCAAATTTGTTTTTTTTATTTTATTTGCCTGCTAATGCTGACCGGTTGGGTGCGTGTTTTAGGACAATGACGTTCTCAACATTCGACTGACAAAAGCCAAAAAACATATTAATCGTCTACGATTAGAACGAAGGTATAATCTATTAATTCAGTCGTGATCGACACAATGACCCACGGCGACATCTTTGCTATACATTAATGGTCGTGCACATACTAATCGTACATATGTTGTTGTTGCAGTGTCCTTTTGGAGCGACTAGAGCGTTCGACCGACTACATAGATGATTCGGATAGCAACTCCGATATATCGGACAGTGGAACTCATCCTCTGGTAGGTTTTTTGCAACATGGAAATAATGGCCTAATCTCCAACCACCATCGGAAGCGGAGGGTTATTGGGACTTTACACAGTTGAAAAGTCACTTGGCATTGACTGACCAGCCTTATTTTTTTTTTTCTTATTTTCTATGACAGCTGGCTGAAATCAAATCTCGACATGACACCAAACCATCTGCATTAAGTGGATCGCAGGAGCACGGAGGACGACAAAAAGGTTCAGAACCTAAACCAGCACGTAAGAAGAAGGATCCAAATGCGCCAAAAGGCCCAGGAAACGTGTTCTTCTTGTACAGCCGTATGGAGCGAGATAAAATTAAGGATGAATATCCCGGCGAAAACCAAGGCGACCTTACTCGTATTCTTGGTCATAAATGGAAGAATTTGGCAAAAGACGAAAAACAAAAGTACTATGACATTTACAAAAAGGAACAAGAAGAATATGAAGAAGCTATGAAATCGTACACAGCTTCTGCTTCAGTCACAGGTACTCCTGGATTGGAAACTGCTAGCCAGACAGAAGATCATATGTCAATGGGCGAAGATGATGAAGAAGATATGCTGAACGAAGACGATGTTGAAACACCTGTGGCCCCAACCACCATTGACACCATCGTTGCTGACACTAATCCCACTCGTTCACCAGCTCCCGAGTCATCACTACCATCTATTTCTCTCAATTCGGAGACTAATGCAGCGGCTCTCCCACCATCCTCTCCACTGGATGAATCTTCACAATAGTTATATTCTTTTTTCTCTCCCCTCAATTCTTTTTTCACAGAACAATGATCCACAGCAATCGACAAACTGGGGTTGTCTCCTTTTGTAATTTTAATGAATAGAAGTGTACGCACATTTTTTTGTGAAAATTTACAGTATGTCCATGTAGAAATTAAATCGGTTTGATCTATATTATCATACATCCAAAAAAGAACCAGGATAAATGAATGCTGTAAGTAAAAAAAGAACAATGTTTCCGTATCGTCCACTATATCACATACCTTAAAGTGCAGAGAAATAAGGGAAAAGATCAAGCACTTGAGATCCTGCACCAAGTAATAGAATGCTCGAAGACCATCGGGATCATTACTTTCCTGGACTTCGCCTAATGACTGCAATTTTGCAGTCTTTATACAGATGGTTGGTAAATGATATTGCTATATCACACACAAGTCGCGACTAAACAGCAGGAAAATGCTATCATTACCTCGAAAGAAATATGTTCGTTGCCAAAGCGGATTTCAAGCTCTTGTCGACCCACTACGTTCTTTCGTGGCCATTGATTATCGTCTTCCCTAAATCACGAAATTAATACTCATGAAAGGCTCCACGTAATAAAACCTCCTATCTATTCATTAAAAGAATGAATAGATACCAATTCCGATTCTGGGTGATGTTGCTTACTTCATAATCTCGCTGTCCTCAATGATACGCTTGAGTTCTTTCAACATAGTTGGGCTGAGATGCACTGCGAACGGAAATAGGTTAGATCAGTATAGATCACAACGATTGTCGTTCAATCTGCTTCTGGTAAGACGTACTTTCTTTGCGAATCAAGCTGTCGTTACGATATTGCGAATTATTGGCGTATCGGCACATGCCGTCGCCTCTGAATTCAAACTCGAGGAATTCATGACCGTATCGACCGGTATGACCTGAGCTATTTCAGTCATTCAAATGAAACTTGAGTTAGTGTGACGTCCGTGATTTCAATCATTCATTCTCTTGTTAACTTACTAATAGCGCACGTAGAATTCGTCGTCTGCGCCCATGATCCAACCAGCTACTGTGAATGGTACGTTTGTGCTTCGAGCGTGAATACAATCATCAATTCTGGGTGACGTCACGGCTTTCGAAGCGTAAAATAATTTACCGCTACCGCCTCCTCCGCATCAGATATACAAGCCATTTGAACCACACAGGGTCATAGAACAAGATAGTCTTTCTTCCTTGGTATATGCATCAATATATTGTGCCTATTGAATAAGATACTGGAGGTCGTTTTGAGTCCTGTTGAGCGTTTCATGTCAAAAAGAGCCATCATGTGACTAGAAGTGGCTTAAATGTTCATCCGTGAGTCAATTGGATTTGACAACCAGACCCAATCCTCCGCCTCGTCGTTCCCACTGAAGATCTCGAAATGTCCAGCCGTCCGTCCACTTGGAACGTTCCCGCCTCAAAAGTTGCGAAGAGAGCGCATAATCCTATTCGTCAAATTGTCGATAAGCTGAAAATTGATCCCAACGCTCAAAAGCAATTGATTAGTTTAGCATTGGGTACGTTTCGTATTGTTCCTGTATCTATATCAGACACGGTCTCGAAACAGGCGTCTCTGACCAGCTTCATAAATTACTAGGTGATCCTACTGTGTTCGGAAACTTTAATGTCGATGATAGCTGTAACGAGTCAGTCATAAAGCACTTGCAATCATTCAAAGCAAATGGATATCCGCCTGCACATGGTACAGTACATAGCATTTTGTCACATCCAAGCGTAAATGGCACTGATACATTTCCCACGATAGGAACTGAGCAAGCGAGAGCTGCAGTTGCAGAAAAATTCAACCATCCCGACGCTCCACTGACGTCTCGCGATGTTATCTTGGCCAATGGCTGTTCTGGTGCCTTGGATCTCGCTATCAATGCCTTGTGTTCTGAAGGTCAAAATATGTTGATCCCACGACCTGGCTTCTCCCTGTACGATAACTTGGCTGTCAGCAGATTTATCGAACCCAGATTCTATAACCTTGTGGTAAGCGTTGCATGACTCATACAATCTATGTGAAAAAGCCACAAGGAGGTAACCATTATACCTTTTTTGCACTACCGAACAGCCGGAGCGTAGCTGGGAAGCCGATCTTGATCACCTAGAGTCTTTGATTGACGAGAACACTGCCTGCATACTGGTCAACAAGTTCGTATCTGACTATAAACATATGTTCTATTTGAATGTCTTTATTTACAAACTCTTATCAACAGCCCCTCTAACCCATGTGGTTCAGTTTACACTGAACAGCATTTGCGGGACATTTTGGCTCTTGCTGAGAAACACCATTTGCCCATTATTGCTGACGAAATCTACTGTGATCTAGTTTTTGAGGGCAACACCTTCTATCCCATGGCCACTTTGACCAAAGAAGTACCCATTTTGTCCGTCGGTGGGCTGGCCAAAAAGTATTTGGTACCTGGATGGAGAGTTGGATGGGTTACTGTGCACGATCGTAATGGTATTTTCCGCGAGGTGAGTGTTTGTTGTCATTTGCTGAGGCCAGTTTATTCTCTGGGCTAATAAGACGTATGTATAGGTTCATGAAGGCATCTTGAGCTTGTCACAACTGATTTTGGGACCCTGTTCTGTCATTCAGTGCGCATTGCCAGATATTCTTCACAACACCCCACAGGCCTTCCATGATAAGACAATTGCTCAACTTGAGGTATCTCATCTGGCCTACTTTTCATAAAAGTTTATATCAATTATACTAACAATCTTGCATTTCAAGCACAATACAAAGGTCAGCGTTGAGGGTATATCTAAGATCCCAGGTTTGACAGCTGTCATTCCACAAGGAGCTATGTATATGATGGTAGGTAATGGGTTGCTTGGCTTTGGCCGTAGTACCAATCATCTGACATAACTATTTTCTTTTACAAGGTCGGAGTCAACGTCTCCGAATTTAAAGACATATCCGACGATGTTGACTTCACTCAGAAGCTAGTGGCAGAAGAAAATGTTCTGTGCCTGCCAGGACAGGTAATATTTCTTCATTTGATTAGGGTCACAACACAACTAAAATTGGAAAGTACTGACATGATGTTCACAGTGCTTTGGTTATCCCAACTTCTTCCGTATTGTAATCACTCCTCCTGCTGATCGTTTGGAGGAAGCCTACAGTAGAATGAAGGAATTTTGTGCTAGACATCATATTTGATACAAAAAATAAAAGAAAACCAGAACTCGGTTCAGTATTGGTTCACCGGAACCGTTCGGAAATCGACGGCACCCCGGTCGTAACAAAATCTAAGCCACCCATAGTATTTTCTTATGTGACCTCTTTGAGCAAATTATCTCTTCTCACCTTTTTTTTAAAAACCCATCTCCCCACTCATCAAAAATGTCCATGCCCGCAGGAGACGCCACCGCCGGAGCCAAGCTCTTCAAGACCCGTTGCGCTCAGTGCCACACCACCGAAGCTGGTGGTGCCAACAAGGTTGGTCCTAACTTGCACGGTGTCTTTGGCCGTAAGTCTGGTCAGGCTGCCGGTTTCTCTTACACTGAGGCCAACAAGAACAAGGGTGTCACCTGGACCGAGGAGACTCTCTTCGAATACCTCTTGAACCCCAAGAAGTAAGCAACTATTCTACTGTTTCTTGTCTGTATATTGACATAACTTACTTAACCCATGCCCTCTTTTTCCTTAAATAGGTACATTCCTGGTACCAAGATGGCTTTCGCTGTAAGTTTTACGTCATGGTGTTTTCCTGCGATTTCTTTACAACTCGTTCTAACGTATTGTTTTGCACTTTACAGGGTTTGAAGAAGGAGAAGGACAGAGCTGATTTGATCGCTCACTTGAAGGAGGCCTGCGCCTAAATGGTTTCCACCTCTTCCTTTGTCCATGTACTATACGTGTGCGTTTCCTTGAGATGCTCATCCTAGACTCATACAGCACTCATGTCTTCTACCGACTAACGTAGTGAAACCCAACGCCCCCAACCTTAGAATAAAAACTCTAGTTTTTCCTGAAAATAAACCCATCCTCATAAGAATATGTGGTGGTTGTGATAATCCTGTGTTCGGAATGAGATCATTGTGGCTTGGTTCAAGATGACCATTTTGTCACAGCAGCTATCATCTTGCGCGCTCTATCTTTATGATAAAAGACTATTCACTCAGCAATTAAGACTATGGCTGCTACTTCCCTTTTACCTTACAGCACGGAGATCAGGAAAAATTGTTTGTTGCCCTTGATTCGTCCTAATCTAGCACAGGCACGAAATAGGCGTTTAGAGAGGGCTTAATAGTCATATTCATTATTTGCGATAACACGTTTGCGCGGTGACCTTCTGCGGATCAGGCCATGTAAAATAGTCAATTGGGGTACAATGTCTTTTGATTGAGGCAAGGATGATTGTATCCTTGGTATAGCTTCAAAGCCTGATAAACAATCATTGACACCATTTTCTGTAATTTACCATGCTCACTGTAGTAACTCTAGAGCACCTGGTTATAAGCCAAAGCTGCTGACTTGAAGACTAGGGAAAAGTGATGAGGAACAATTGAATGTTGAAGCGCGGTAATATCGAAGAAAAAAACGGACACCAAAAGTTTAAAACACCTAAAGCTTATATAGGGCGCTTGGCGAAGTTCAACCACAGTAGAAATAATGGCACTTGTGTGTCACGGGGTACAGCGTATGCAGTGGTCGAAAGAGACATTAGAATATTCCTGAGATACTACAATATTAAGCTATGCAGTGCCTTATTCCGCCTTCGTGACACCCGGCCATTTCAAAATAGCTTGCTACTCCTGTCCTCTCGCTAGTCACACTTTTATGCCTCTATAAATATACTGAGAAGCATTCGTGCTTAAAAAGCCGAGCTCTCTCAATTACAATTATATATAAACTGATATCCAACAGATATGCGACGGTGGTTCACATGTAGACGACACAAACCACTCTATATTGCATTGCCAATCTTATTCATTCTTGCCACCTACCACATTATTGCCAGCACTTACATTATAACCGACATTGGATACCTTGCTCGGCCCCTCTGGGACAATGTGCAAGAGCAATGGGATATAATCCAACACTACACAACTGAAGGACTATCCTTGGAACGAACATGTCAATTACATGGATGGAGTATCAACAACGAGACAAAACCAAAAATGATCGATGCTGTGATCTTTAGTGTAGAGCTGGACCTATACGAAGTACGACTGCGTGAACTATGGAACGTTGTAGATAAATTCATAATTTTGGAGTCGAATGCAACATTTACTGGAAAACCAAAGCCTTTTGTATTTGCCGACAACGCCGAGCGCTTCGCTTTTGCAAAAGAAAAATTAGTATATGCACGGGTAAATCAGCAGCCGCTTCCTCCGCACGAAGGTCCCTTTTATAATGAAGCTGCTATGAGAGTAGCTATGAACGAAAATATAGAAAAGGTTGCCAACGATGGTGATTTCATTATAATGTCAGATGTAGACGAGATACCGCGAGCAAGTACTTTGAGAACATTAAAGGCCTGCAGCGGAGTCCCTTCGCCGCTTCACCTTCAGCTGCGGAACTATATTTACAGCTACGAATTCCCTTTGGACTTGAATAGTTGGCGTGCAAGGGTTGAGCGCTACAGCAAAGGAGTTACAGCATACTCTCATGGACAACAGTCTAGAAACTTGCTAGCAGATGCAGGTAAATAACACAGTATACTCTATTGCTGAGGGTCCTCATACTTGGAAGCAAAATCTTCTTTACCATGCTTACACCAATTTCATGTAACTGCAGGATGGCACTGCTCGTTCTGTTTCCGAACAATCAAAGAATTCGTCTTCAAAATGACCAGCTACTCTCACGCCGATCGGGTTAGAGGCGACCAATTTTTGAGCAAGGATCATATCCAGAACGTCATTTGCACCGGCCAGGATATCTTTGGGATGTACCCTGAAGCATATTCGTACAAAGAACTTATTGCCAAATGGGATGGGGCTCCAAAGTCTGATAGTGCAGTCGGCTTGCCCAAGGCTGTACTGGAAGATGACAGATTTTCGTTCTTATTACCGGGAGGATGCGAGAGGCAACTGGAGTAAGGTT
This sequence comes from Umbelopsis ramanniana AG, assembly GCF_025399195.1. Classification (NCBI taxonomy): domain Eukaryota; kingdom Fungi; phylum Mucoromycota; class Umbelopsidomycetes; order Umbelopsidales; family Umbelopsidaceae; genus Umbelopsis; species Umbelopsis ramanniana. Next base: position 150,193 of record NW_026252127.1, read on the forward strand.
TATCTCATCTGAGGCCTAGCTGGACTAACAAACATGTTTTAGATAAATGTGTTTCTCCATTCATCTGACACCAAAAGCTATTATTGCCATATTCATTATCACACCATCTGTAAAAATGCTATTACAGTCTAAAAAAAAAACGATCCAATGGGATAAAGGTCAATGCTGAAGGGGGATACTATAACATAGTGGGGAATCTGTTCAATATACATTAGATATGTTTTTGTTTAATTATGCAATGTCGTTAGCACTACCACCATCTTGCTCCTGCTGTTGCTTTTAAAAAAGTAATGTTAGAATATAGGAATAACTAGAAAGACATCAAATATGACAGCTTACCAGTCGATACTCATCGAGGATATGAGCTTTTTCATCGTTCCAGTATATAAATGTCCTTCGATGCACCAGTGCCCAAACATATGGACAGAAAAATTGCTGAGAATCGAGTTCCTCTGCGTATTGAAATTTGAGTTCTGGGAATGACTTGAGACGATCCGGCGTCCATGTCCTCGTTGCTAAATCTATTATTTCGAGCACCTCAGAAGTCGACGGAGCTCGAAGGTTGGCTTCCGACACACGCGCATGGAAGTAGTTGATTATTGCCTCCAGATTGGCCACCAGCTCTGAAAGTCGTGCATTTAGCCTGTACACTGCAAACGCCTCACGTTTTAGCAAGAGCGCATACACTAGCTGTGGGTTGTCTTTGAGATGATGAACCAATATTGAGTTCATGATTTCGAAAAAGAGAGCTATCAAATCTTGATATACGATGATTTCCTGACTCTGGAAGTAGAAAAATAATTAGAGTCACCTATAGATGATGTAGTAGAACGAGTTAAGTGAACACTCACCGGCTGCTGCTGTAGTAAAGCATTGTTGTCAGCAACTCGACTGGCAATTTTTTGATAGCGCTTGGATATAAGCTCGAAGACACTGAAAAAGTAGGTCCGTTTACATATGCTCTCACTGCACACTAATCTGATGAAGTAAAGGATTACCTGACAATTCGTTGTGCTACATAAGGATGTATATCCATCATTGAGTTTGACATGTTGGCAATAGAGGCCATACAGTTTGTGTGCAGATAGGCGTCCTAAAGTTGAGCGTTCAATACATGTCAGTCGAGACAAGAAATTGAAACTGATTGGCCATAGACAAACTAAGCTTACCTTGTGGCTGGTAAGATTAACCTGAACAGCCCTCAAAAGTACCAACATGGTAAGTCCACCAAGAGTAACATTTTTTACCAAGGGTCGCTCGGTAAACCAAGTCAAGTTCGTTACATTCTAAGAGAACGAACACATTTATAAATAAAAACGTCCGGCACAACATGCTCCTTATCAAATGTGCATAAAGGTACTCACAAACTTTTGGATACTTTCGTTGAAAATATCGTCCTGACTGAAGATCAGTATAAATATGAGGAAAATATAGAGTTGTGAATAGTTGGTTTTTCCTTCAATGGATTCGTATACCAATTTGAGAATAGGTATATACTGATAGAGAGACATTAGTAGGCTACTATGAGAATGAAAGTCACGGGGAAAAACTCACAATTGTTTCCGGATCGCTACGAGAGAGAACGTATACTCTAAAGGATTCATTTTCAACTAAAAACAAATAGAACAAAAGCGTACGCTCTTCTATAGCAAGGGAACTAAGACGATGCAGAGAATGAGATTAGCGTGAGACGTTTTCCTTCACCAAGTGTTGTATAGGATTGTCCATTACCCAGCAAAAATCGTATATAGTCTTCTGAAGGAGATTGAACCTGAGGACACATATTTAACATCCTTCTCATTCTGACTACCTATCACAGGTTCTGCGAGCAAAAATGAGTCAAAAAAAGAAAAGTAAGAATAAAAACACAAGTCCATTCACAGTAAATGAATGATATAGAAAGGTACCTTGATCCCCTGAAATTTCAGCAATGGCTTGTCTATATGCACTTGCCCACTGCAGATTCTGTTCATCAGTAGTATCACCTTCTGTTTCATGTCTCTCTCCGAAACCATCTTTAAATTGAGTAGACAACAGAAGGAGTAACAACAAACTTCGATCAGCTACCGGAAATGCGTCAGCAGATGATGCGACATTCGTTTTGCCCGAGAAGAAGTAAGAGTATGCATTGTAAACAACATCTTTGAAAGAAGATATATTAGTTGACAAACATGATGCAAGACTGAACCAGAATGATCGAGCGCTTACTTGAAGAAGAAGGTGGAGGGGCTTTTTGTTCCATAAAGTTATGTAGGAGCTTAAACACGATAGGTTTTGCTTGATGTCTAAACAATTGGTAATTTGGTTAGTATTTTAGCATTGCTAGCAGATACGTTGCAATGCTTGTATTCACCCAAATTTAGTCATCAGGATGTTGATAAAATAATTATATTCTGTTCTGTCCGATGTTGACTGGTGTAGTTGAGTAGATAACAAAACAATGATGGTATTGAGAGCCTCAAGGTAAAATTCGTGTGTAGAGTAATTAGCACTATTGTTGTTGTCAGAGTCAGTATTTGTTGTGTAATTGCAGTATCAGCTGGTCCACAGGGGAGTAAGAACTTACTGAGAATCAAGCTGCAGGATAATTGCAATAAGATAGTGTAATAATTGCTCTCCTTTAGGCCGAGGGTCTTGTTCTGTTTGAGGGTCAATTTTGAGTTTTTCCATATCCAGAATCATATCTGAAACGGATGCAATCCCTGATTTTGCAGCAGACTGAGATGTAGTTGTTGCCGACTCTGTAGCTGGTGTGGCAGAAGGGCCTTTAGGCAATGGCTAAGTATTAAAAGGGAAGGGGCCAGCAGTTATAGGAGTACTAGACTTTCCAATTACCTTCATATTGACGCTTTAATTCTTCGCCACTCAAATTCCCTGCAAAATGTTTTGAAAAAACTCGGACCAGGAACAAAGCGTTATAAGCGGAAGTCGGAATTTGGCTATGGGGAGGAACCAACTGGGATGAGAAAAGTGTATCGCAGCAGCAAAGTCATGACATCAAACAATAGTAACTTACTCTATATCACCCAACTGAAGGAGCTGACGTAACTGACTGAGCAAATGAAGCAACAATACATTAAAATTCTCGGTTCTAACATTGTTCGCCGCTAAATGAATATCCCCAACATTAGAAAGTTAGCCAAGAAATAAGCTCACTAGTGTTTGTTGAGTAAACCATACCAAGCTCTATTGCCAATCCAACAGTTGCCATTTCCAGGTCGTATGCGTCTTGTCTGTAAAACATACATTCGGGTTTTAGTGATATGACACAATTTAGATAGATGAAATGAGACGTGCGCCTTACGTTGAATATGGTACTGGTAATTTCTCCTTGCACAGAAGTTTCTTCCAAGCTTCTAAATCACCTCTTGATAGGACAGAGCTAGAGCAAAGGATGCGTATGATAGTGTAGTGGGTGGCGCTAAAATATGGTTTTGACGGTGCGTGTGATGACTTTGACGGTGATAGATGAGGCTGTCTGTGAGAAACCGGATGCGTAGGAGATGTAAAGTCTATAGAGTGCCTGATGGATTGCCTTCGAATAGGAATAGATGCCGGTACAATCTTGTTTGGTACTGATGGAGGCGACGATGGTGGATTTGACATTTATATGAGGCAAAAGGCACGAGAAATTTCAGCTGGGATTTGCTAGGGCGAAATCGTTTTCTATCTTCTTTTTTTTTTTGTTCTTTCCCTCTGAACGATGTCAGGAAACAACATCAAAGTTGTATGTCGATTCAGACCCCAGAACTCGCTTGAAAATAGAGAAGGTGGTACTCCCATCATCCATATAGATGACGCTGGCGAGAATGTTGCGCTCAAGGTATCATCGTCTACCATCTTGCTTCAAAGATGATGTGTAACTAGTACCTGACAGCTTTACAAATACTTCAACAGGGAAATGACTATAACGGTGGATTCGCCTTTGACAAGATCTTTGGCATGGATACCAAGCAAAAAGACGTCTTTGACTATTCTATTCGGTCTATCGTTGATGGTACGTTGGCTTGACCGCTGTTTCCAGTGGCCTTTCCCATAACTTTACATGGCCCCACTTTATCGCGACTCTAACATTTTCCTTCTCCGCAGACGTCGTTGCCGGATATAACGGAACTGTCTTTGCTTATGGTCAAACAGGTTCAGGAAAGACCTTTACAATGATGGTATGTAGTCGGTTATCGCACCTGCCCACCTCCGTTTGTTGTACTTGCTAACAACCCCCATCCCACATTTCAGGGCGCAGATATTGATGATGAAAACACAAAGGGTATCATCCCTCGTATCATCGAACAAATCTTCCAGTCCATCATGATCTCGCCTGCCAACATGGAATTCACCGTCAAGGTCTCGTACATGGAAATTTACATGGAGAAAGTCCGTGATCTTTTGAATCGTAAGTTTCTATTGTTTACACAGCTGTGGTCAAAATATGCCACCCCAACCAAACGTGCCTCTGGAACTTGCCTTTCTAAACAATTCTTCCTCATTCTTTTATTTTTATAATCGATTCCTCTACCTGAACAACCACAGCCTCTCAAGATAACTTACCCATTCACGAAGACAAATCAAAAGGTGTCTATGTGAAGGGCCTATTGGAAGTTTATGTCAGCTCCACTGAGGAAGTCTATGAGGTGATGCGACGAGGAAGTGAAAATCGTGTCGTTGCTTCTACCAGTAAGTCTGCGATATGGATTTGTGGATATCAGCCGTGTTCACAATGCTCACATTTGTATGTTGTCAGACATGAACGCAGAAAGTTCTCGCAGTCACTCGATCGTCATGATTGCCATCACACAAAAGAACCTTGATACAGGTGCAGCAAAGAGCGGTAAACTGTATCTTGTAGATCTCGCGGGTTCAGAAAAAGTAGGAAAAACTGGTGCATCCGGCCAAACTCTTGAGGAAGCCAAAAAAATCAACAAATCATTGACTGCCTTGGGTATGGTCATCAACAGTTTGACAGATGGCAAGGTCAGTAGAACTACAAGTTTACATTTTACTTTTTGTTAGCATCATACGCCAAGAATCTAAACTAATACATCTGACAGTCAAGTCACGTTCCGTATCGTGATTCGAAACTTACACGTATCTTGCAAGAATCGCTTGGCGGTAACTCCAGAACCACTTTAATCATCAATTGTTCTCCTTCGTCTTATAATGAAGCCGAAACCTTGAGTACTTTGCGCTTCGGTATGAGAGCCAAGACTATCAAGAACAAGGCTAAGGTTAATGCAGATCTTTCACCTGCCGAACTCAAAGCTTTGTTGAAGAGAGTTAAGTCTGAAGCAGTCACCTTCCAAACCTATATTGCCGCTCTGGAAGGTGAAGTTAGCGTTTGGCGTACAGGCGGAACAGTACCAGAGGACAAATGGGTATCCATTGACAAGATCAAGAATGGTGACTTTAGCGCTTTACCTCCCGCATCTGGCTTCAAAAGCCCTATACCAGAAGATACTTCACGACCAGCAACTCCGGCAACTGTGCTTGAAAAGGATGAACGTGAAGAGTTCTTGAAACGCGAGAATGAGCTCATGGATCAGATTGCTGAAAAGGTGAGACAACCAAAAGACTATCTCTCTGAGATCGTACTGGGTGCAGCGTATGCAAATAGCAAGCTACACAATATATGATCTACATACTCGTTTGAAGGAAACCATTCGCATAGAACACTCCTCTAATGTATAACATTGTAGGAAACTGAGCTTGCCACTCGTGAAAAGCTTCTTGAGTCGATGAAGGAAGAACTTGGCATGTTCAAGGATCAAGAGCAAACTATGATCAAGGAAAATCAACAAATGACATCAGAACTTAGTGAACTGAAGTTACAACTGCAGAAGGTGTCCTATGAAAGCAAAGAGAACGCCATCACCACCGATTCTTTGAAAGAGACCAACCAAGAACTTGCTGCAGAATTGGAAGAATTGAAAAAGAACTTGGCAGAAATGAGACTTTCTCACAAGAGCAACGCTGACAGTGAGAAGGAAAAGAAAAAAGCTGAGAAAATGGCCCATATTTTCTCTGGATTCGACGCTTCAGTAAGTTCACCCTTTGAACAAATAGATCTTCCATGGCAACCATTGTTAATCATTGTTATAATAGGGTGAAATTACAGAGAAGGAGCGCCACATCCGAAATGCGTTGCACAGATTGGATGGTGACAACGGTTCAACACTCTCAATCGAAGAATTGGCATCTGTTCGACGAGAACTTGCTGAATCCAAGTCTTTGCTTGAGCAGCATACTAAGACCATCGATGATTTGAGCAGCGAAAAATCGACATTAGAAGCAAAGAAGACTGACTTGGAGATTAGACTGAATACTCTTGAAGTAGAATATGAAGAGTTGCTAGACAAGACCATTGCTGAAGAAGAAACGGCAGAGGATAAAACTGTAGACATCGCAGAAACCGTCTCCAACCTCAAGGTAGTTTTTTAAACCGGATCACTGTTATATGCATCGCCCTCAGCTGCTTACCCTACTATCTAATTATCATAGGTCAAACTTGAGTCTCAATATGCTTCTAAAAAGGAGCTACAAGAAAAAGAAGTGGAACAGCTCAAGCAAGAAGTTGAAAGAAAGAACAACGACTTTGAGAAGCTTAGCAGTGCTATGGCTGACCTTAAGGCAGCCAACGATGAACTTCAGGTAAGCACCGCGCAATATTCACAAAACTTTTTGCATTTCTATGGTTCTAACCTGGTACATTTCCTTTCTCGCGGCTAACTCTGATTAGAACGCTTTGTCTGCTCAACCTCGCCAAGGATCCTCTGACCTGACTGAGAAGGAAAAGGACATGGAGAGAATGCGCAAGTCCATGGCCCAACAATTGGCAGACTTCGAAGTCATGAAGAAGGCCTTGATGCGTGATCTTCAAAACCGATGCGAAAAGGTAGTCGAACTCGAAATTTCGCTGGATGAAACTAGAGAACAATACAACAATGTATTGCGTGCAAGCAACAACAAAGCCCAGCAGAAGAAGATGGCTTTCTTGGAACGAAATCTTGAGCAGCTTACCAACGTTCAAAAGCAGGTTTGTACATATTATCAGCTGGAAACTGTATATATTTTACGAAACTAACATTGTCTCTAGTTGGTGGAGCAAAACTCATCACTCAAGAAGGAAGTTGCTATTGCTGAGCGCAAGTTGACCGCACGAAACGAGCGAATCCAGAGTCTAGAGTCATTGCTACAAGACGCACAAGAAAAGTTGATCAGCCAAAATCAAAAGTAAGATCCCGTTATTTGTCGCTGTCGCCATCTTGAAAAGCTGTACTAATGATCCATGTAGGTTTGAAGCTCAACTTCAAGCGGTTCGAGAACGCTTAGAACAAGCTAGATCTTCCAAGTCACAAAATTCCATGGCCGCTCTTAGCTTTGGTCGCATCGCCAAGCCATTGAGAGGTGGAGCAACGGTCACTGACAGCGGGTAAATATCGTTCTTCCCTAATCAACGATGGATTATAGCTTCATATGCTGATACTAATTTATCTTATCTTTTAGCTCTCCCACTTCACCTACTGACGATAAGCGTGATCGACGTACGTCGTGGATTCCCGGTTTCATCAACAGCCGATAAGCAGAGATATTATAATATTCAACGTAGCTATGAAAAAAATTGAAACGAATACCCCCTCAGCCATCTAACTCCATAATATAATGGAGGATATCACACTTTTTTCCTCAAATTATATAAACAATATGTTATGAAACAAATGGCGCTAGCGGCATATAAGCTGCTGTATGTCTGAAAATTTTACATTACAGTTATGGCGCTACGAGAGAGCGATAAGCAGTGTAAATATGAACAAGTCAAGCTACGCTACAGTTATGATCTGGTTTTTTCTCAATTTTTGAGAAAGCTGCAGGCAAATCTTTGAGATCAGTTATGTTCCATCGGGGGCGGCTATGATTCGCTTCCGCCGGGTCGCTGTGACTACTCAATTTGAAATTGATACTGGATGAGGTAGTGCAACAGCTTACTCTTTCAACTCTTTTACAAAATGTCGTACCTAGGCGCTAAGTCAGACAAGTATGTGCGAGGCGTCAGCTTTGACAATATGACAGACAAGGATTTGCCCGATTACTCTTTCACTCTGCGTGGAAAGAGCAAAGGATTTCAAAGAACGCGGCGATCGAGAACTTTCATGGTCGCCACCGACCTCGCCAATTACAGTGAATATGCCTTGACATGGGCCAATGAGGTATGCAGCATTTTCTTCATCTATCTTCTACCTTCTCCTTCTCATTCCATTCAATTTTATTCAGGAAATAATGGACAGTGGAGACGAGCTGATAATATTGCGAGTCGTTACAGTAGATATGACCGGTTAGTGCCAAAAAAAGCCCACATTATATCTCCTACATGATCGGTGATTTGACTCGTTTTATTTTACCTCGGTAGACAAAAGAGCAAATGTACAAGCTCTGCTGCACCACGAAGAAGTCAAGGCTAGAGAAAATGCTAATGCCGTCTTGAACAAGGTTCTTGACAAGGAGACAGATATTGAGGTAAGAGCATGTCTGAATATGCCTCGATTTGTCGGGTTTCCATTCAGACGAATTTAATTTATTTATTTTTTTCTCTTTTTATACTTTAGATCAGTGTTGTTATTGAGTTCGTCATTGGAAAGGTTCAAGAGACCATTCAGCATATGGTAAGTCATGTATTACTTGGTCTGTTCGTTTCATGCGCCATCACATCTTCTTTAACACATCGCATACTCAGATTGCTATGTACCAGCCTTCTATGCTGATCGTTGGAACCAGAGGTTTATCTGATTTTAAGACCATGTTGCTAGGAAGTATATCAAAGTACTGCTTGCAACACTCTCCAGTTCCTGTCGTTGTCGTCCGACCTGATGATAAATTGAAGAAGATGAAAAAGAACAAGAACAGGTTGAGCAATCTTATGCGAATTGGCGGTAAAAGCGGCACTACATCAGAAGAAGACTTGTCAGCATCCAGTAGTGTTAGCCCCGGGTTGGAAAAAGGAATGAACAAGCTTTCTGTAGACGGCTACTTCAGTCGCTCGCGAACACCATCTCCTGCCACTTCGCCCCAGCCTTCACCAACCACTTCCACCATCCCATCATCGAAATAAATGCTTCATCTCTGTATTATTGATATCCACTCTGAAAATGTATTTATTCCGCGGGAAACCCATATTCAACTTGTAACTTCCCAGGAAACCATCGAACTGGATATGTAACCAAGGGAGGCAAACAGAGCAATCCATTTTATTCAGTCACATCGGAAGAAGTCCTTTCATTTATTTTAGTTTACACTGTTTCTATTCCTTATAGTAGTGTACGATATTGTTGAATGGCTCGATATATACTTATTCAATAAAAAGTAATGGCCTTAAACGTCCATATCGTTCATGACTCTTCTTTCTGGGATCCTCCTTCCCAATCAGCCTTACTTTCCAGCGGTGTTAACGATTGCACTTCTCCGCGATCTAACTCATATTGCAGATGGGAAAACACATGGACAGGACCCTGCAAGGTCATCAATCGGGCAGGACGGTGAAGTGATGTACTTTCAATCTACCCGCGCGGTACCAGCTGTTAAAATGCGCATTTTGTCTAATAAAGGCAAAAGTATCTGTTTGAGTAATGTTTCTTACCGAATATTAAGCGTCGATAATATTGACGAAATGAAGGACACAACAATTTGATAATGGCCAGATATTGAGGAACTACGGTGGTTTCAGCATAGTCGGTCGTTTCATTGAGTGTTTTCTCCTGAGTGTGTCGTTTTCGATTACTCATTTTTATGAAAGCAAGGTCCAGCAACGTTGTAAGCCCGTAATATTAATATGTTAGCTTATGGACACAGAGATGCAGTAAATGAATATGCAACTTAGTCTGAGTTGAATAATATACCAGATCCCCAAAAGAGTCGAAGTGTATGATATTGTGTGGAGATCGGAAATCTAATATACACCAGTTTCTGGCAGTCAGATCGCCTTCTTCTTAGCAACAGGACTCCGTTTATAATCTAGACAACAATTCCCATTCGCTGAATTCATCGAAATGTACATCGATTAAGAAAAGTTTTGGCAATATCAAAGTCACACGCCATGGGTAACGAAGGCGGGACGGGTGTCACCACAGTTTAAGGGTCCCAGGGTCTCTGCCAACCTGTGATCCACGAGGTTTCCTAGGCAATCCAAGCTCTTCAGGCTCAACACCTAAGGGGGAAGCATTCAGCTGATAAGGAAATACCATCAAATGACGAACGATGTGGACACTCACCCCAGATTTCCCAGGTACCATGGGTTTCGAATGTATCCATGGCTGTACAACGTTACAGGTATATCTACTTACATTACATTATGGGAAGCTGGGACAGAACCCAAGGTAAAATGGTAAGTATAAAAGACAAATTGCATTCATATTTCCCAGCACCAACATCTTCATTCAAAGGGTATCAGATCGCGCCAAAAATGAAACTATCCTTCCACTTGACCTTTGCAAGCTTGCTCTTTTCAATTTCTTCATTTGCTGTTGCCATCTCTGACACAGAAGTTGCTGCTGCAGGAACACGTAAAAGTCTGCAAAACGACTATGGGTTCCTAGGATTTACATACTCCAGTTGTAAAGATGCTGCTGGAACGCTCGCTGACTTTAAGCTCATGAAGAGCTTGGGAGCAAGGCATGTACGAATGTATGCCACTTGTGGAAACAATTGGTTGTCAACACTACTGGACGCGGCAGGCGCTACGGATCTGGGAGTGGTTGCTATGATCTGGTATGGCTATGACGACACAAGCATTGGCAATGAGCCAGCCCTGGAGAACCAGATTGTGAATATCATTAAGACTCACAAATACGGAAACAATGTAGTTGCTATTGCTGTGGGCAACGAGGAGTTATTCGACCACACTATCACCGCTGACCAGCTCATTCAGGCCATGGCGCGAGTGAGGACCAAATTGCAAGGCTACAATGTCCCGGTGTCGACCTCGGAATTGTCTTGCTGTCTACCCACTAACGTTGTGCAAGCAAGCGATGTAGTCATGACCAACATTCTTCCATACTTTGCAACGGATGCCACTCAAGGAAAGCACGCTTGGAAGGATGTGCTCCCTGATGTCAACAAATACCGATCCATAGATCCGTCCAAAAAGTTCTTGATCACAGAGACTTATTGGGCTTGGAAGCTGAACGATTGGAAACCCAATTCTCCTGATTGTTCTACAAGTCTGCAAGATATGGCTGATTACTGGGCTCTGTTGCAGCACCATTGCTCAGATTTTAAATCTTGGAACGCAGGTTATTTTGCCTACTGTTTCAACGAGGATTGTATGACTGGATATGGTATAACTGACGGTACAAAGGCTCGTATCCCTTGGACTCCAGCTACCTCGTGTTAGTTTGCTCAGCCATTTCGTATTTTCAAAAATTCTCTGTACCTTCGAATCGCATACTATAGCCTTATGCCAAAATTGAAATAAACTTAGCACATTTATCATTTGCTCGAGCGATTCACCTGCGTAGCTATCATCCATGACAGTTTATGTGGATCTGTGCTCATTAGCAGCAAGTTCCTTACTTCAAGATGACCTTTCATACTCCGATGTCGTTAATACGACGTGCAAAAAAATTGCCGATTACCTGGATCGAACAAGTGACCTTTTCATTACAAGTGAAACGCTGCTACCACTGAGCTAAACCGGCTAATTTGGTCGGTAGAAAATTGTTGTTTTTGTTGATATGAATTAGATAACGATATCTCTGGGACAACAAGTACATGTTCCTTTGTTCGTATAATGCTTAAATGAGGTGACCAAAATGACTATAACAAAAATTCTTTTCTATAGGAATGTAAAAAAATAAAATTATTTAATTACCAACTTTTGATGCTCATACCATACCTTCATACATAACACACCATGTTCCGGTTGCATTATAGCAATGGACTTTACATTGAGCTGACCACCAGATCTGCTATAGATGTTAGTAGCATAGTAACTTTATTCCATTGCATTCTTAAAATTTAGAAATATTTATACTGAGCATGCTTCATATACTATTTTTCCATAAACGCGACATGTTTTAACTCTTCAAATGGCACGCCAAGGTTATTCACAAGGAGTTTCAATTAAATCCAAGTATGTTCGCTACTGAGCGCTCCATGCTCTGTCACCAATTTCATTACATTCAAACAGTTAATAAAAGCTACAGATTACTTTTAGTCTGGGTTGGGCCGATGTATCAAACGTGGGTTATGAGAATTATACCTGTTGTTAACTTTCCATTTTATTAGATTTGTCTTTTTCACATTTTTTATATTTCATCATTACCTTCTCTTTCAAAAGCACGTTGGTATAGTCGCTTATTTTTTATATATTTTTTTTAAAAGGACCAATAAGCCCAATACATGGAAATAAAACAACAAATGCAAAAGTCTCGAGCCCAAATGAAATGAGGTAGATAAATATCCCAAAAAAAAGAAGGATCAAAATTGGGTGTAAAATGCGGCAAAATCAACATGATTAAGAGCCAAAATTGTGTATCCTATTTTCACGATATATCATTTAAAGCTCAATACTTCACCAAGGTATTTTCATCGAATGGTATAAAGCCACTCAGAAACGATAAAGCAGCAGCTTCGTTAAAAAAAACTCATCTTCTAACATATTGCGTAAAGCTAGACAACTTTATTCTGCTTCAGTAGTAACGTAAGATTCACAATGGAGAGATGAATGCCCACCACATGCGAGCAATGATTTCGATCTCGCGCAATGTCCAACAATTAAACTTTCAAAATCCATCCTGTACTGTGTGGTGTCATTACACAGGCTACAAATCCTCTCAATGGCAAGCAATATTTCTCCACATGAAAAGGTGTTCATCTACCAGTGGACTATCGATGTCCTACATGGACATACTACCGTCTCATCCAATGACAAAATAAAAATTAATGAACCAAGTTCTTTGAAACTAAAGTGGTCCAAATTGACCATGGCAACGCGCTCATCGTAGGTATGAAGGGATGTTATCTCAAGTATATACAACTGGGATCAATTTGTGACTTTAAGTTGACCAAAGACTTTTGTACTATAGGAGGCCTTGGATCATGATTACCATTGGATTCCCATCACGAAGTAATTTCAATAACAACACTATCATTTCATATCAATACGTATTTTTATTTATGTGAGGTGGCAGTATATCACATTGATACCAGATGAAGGCTTAATAAATATCAGAAATGTAAGTATCCCTATGGAAACTGCTCTGCCATTTAAGAGGAGTATTTGTAGACGTTGAAGCGGCCACCAGCGCCGCAAGTCTCAGCAGCATTACCCTTACAAGGCATGTTGCAGTCGGTTGAAGGAGCCGAGGTTGGTGGCATAGTATTGCCGCACCAGCACTCATTACCGTATTCGACACCAGCGTAGATGTAAGAGTTAGTAGTACAGTCAGCTTGACAACCTTCGACAGTCATGCCGGAGGCAATAGTGGCACCACCCCAGGGAAGAGTACGTGGGGTAAGAGCATCGACGTAACAACCGAGGTAAGTCCATCCATTGCTTGAGGAAGGTGAAGCTGTGGTTGTGGTGGTGGTGGTTGAAGCCTTGGTGGAAGTAGTGGTAGTCTTTGTTGCGGAAGTGGTGGTAGTGGTGGTGGTGGTGGAAGAGGGAGGTGCAGGTGAAGTTCCAGCTTCGACCAAGAAGGCAGTGATAGTCTGGCAGAAACCATTGACATTGTCGGCTTGCTTAGCAAGAACACCGTTGGCGGAACTCCAAACCATGTTGGTGGCAGCCTTGGTGTTCAAGTTGTACACATAAAGATGGCTGTTTGAGTTTTCCAAGTCGGCCATAGCGTCTTGGCAGCTCTCAGTTGTAAGACAGGTTTGATCGTAGTTGCTGAAGAAGTTGTAAAGACCAGCACCATACACGAAAACGTTGTTCGAATTGAGTGCACGAAGACCCCAAGCCATAGCACAAGTCAAAGATCCAGAAGCACAGTTGCTGAAGGTAGGATCGGCCAAGCTGGAGATAACAGGGTAAGGAACGTTGGCAAGAGGAGCAGGCTGATAGTATGGAGTTTCAGTTTGGATCATTCCCATGTAGACGTTGGAAGCGCCAGATAATTGGTACTGATACAAGACCTAATATATCATATAGGGCAAGTGTTAGAAACGATATTGTATTGATCTTACATTGTGTTCTGAAGCAGTTCCATACAACCAGACGGGACCTTGGCTAGATTCAATGAGGATACCACGACCGCTGTAAATACTGAGTTGGTTACCGCCATCAAGATCGTGATCGGCGGTCCAGGCCCAGACATTTTCGAGGTAAGCAGAGGCAGAGGAAGTCACGTGAAGAAGCATACCCGCGCCATAGCAAGAAGCAGAAGCAGTGGAAGAACCCTTTGAGCATTGTGCGGATTGCAAGTTGGTACCGACAGCACCACCGACACGGAAGTGGACGTCCCACATACCAGCAGCACCTTGTTGACCGGAAGGATCGCGAATATTCCATTCGACGAGAACAGCACCGGGCTGAGGACCTTGGGTTGAGAAGATCAAGTCAGAAAGTTCTGCTACACCAGAGTCACCGGAGTTGCCAACCTTGAAAACGGGAGAGAGGGAGTTTGAGCTCTTCCATGTGGTGCTTCCACCAGCAAGGATGGTGGACCAAGCTTCACCAACAATTCGAGAACCAGCAGGAACAGTAATGGTTGAGGTAACAACATAGTCACCAGCAGGGATGAAGATAATTTTGCAGCCAGCATAGTTGTTGATAGCAGCTTGAAGAGCAGCGGTATCATCAGTGGAACCATCACCCTTAGCACCTGCGGACTTGACATTGTAGAAGGAGCTGACAGCATATTGCTCGTACTGAGGACGAGGTCTCTCAAAGAATCCATGGGTGCCGAGAAGAACAGAGGGTTTGCTAGGAGCGCTAGGAAGGTTACCTTGTTGGAAAGTGCCAGAGCCACCTGTGGCGGTGTAAACTGTTCCTTGACCCCAAGAAGTGATAGTGGAACTACCAGTTGTACCGGCAAGAATAGTGGTACCGGCATCAGATTTAACGACAGCAGGTACGTTGGTGAGCTTAACATTATCCAAAAGCAAAGATCCTGATGTCTTGGGAGTAGATGAAGCGGAGGTATCGGAGAGTACACCAATGGGAGTGTTGGAGATAGTAGCGTCCTGAAGAAGAATGGAACCAACTCCTTGATTGGTAGCACCACCAGCAGTCATATCAATACCCTTTTGACAGTTGTTAATGTTGATGGTCTTGAAGGTCCAAGCCCAATTCCAGTTCATGTAGACAGCAGTTTGGGCATTGTTGAAGGTCAAGTTACGAGAAGTGAACTGTTGACTGCCGACCCACATACCAAATTTACCACCATTGAACACCAAGTCTGACATGTAACCACCTGAGCCGTTCTCCATCCATACACCTTGATGAGCAGTATTGGATGCAGTCGACATTTGGAATACAATGTTGGTAAGCGAGGTTGCCTGAGCTACTTGCCAATGAATACCAGTGGTGGATGCAGTTGCAGAAGTTTGTGTCAGATCGATGACAAAGTTGCGAACTTGACGGTAAAAGTTGTTGGTATTGCCATACCAGTTGTAACCGTTGCTTCCGTAGGGATCACTGTCGACAACACCGATACCAGAGAAGTTGGCCGCTGCGAGCAAAGTAGGAGGAGCTAGAGCATCACCAATCAACTGGGTGTAGTAGTATTGGATAATTGGGCTAGACACCTTGTATTTACCAGCCGGGAAGAAGACGACTGCAGGCTGGGTAGTGGATGATTGATTTGGGCAATTGTCACCACATCGACCACCAGAAGAAATAGCCAGGTTAATGGCAGCAGTGTCGTCTGTGACACCATCACCCTTGGCACCGAAATCCTTGACATTACGATAGACAGTGTAAGAGGAAGGAGCGGAATTGAATGCAGCAATACCGTTGTGGGTAATGCCTTGAATCCACATGGGAGCAGCGGTGACGGAAGGGGTCAAAGTAGTGCCTGCACAAGAAGACCCAACAGCGGCAGCAGCGCGGCTGACAAGGCCTTCATGCTTTGTGGTGGGAAGACCTTGGACACCTAAGGCGGCAAGACTGAGGGTGACTTGCACCAGAATATTAGACTTAAAGTACATGTCCGGATGAATGAAAAATAAAATGAGTTTGTAACCTTGCTTATATACTCGAACGAACTGTGGGGGTGCAAAACTGGAGCCTTGGGAAAGATGGTAAAATACCGTTCCCTCCCGGACCATTCTTTCTATTGTTCGTAGTTTACCACACTTTGGACAATTGCCCGATCGCAGGCTTGTTGGTGCAACCGCTCAGCAGCTGCCTCAGGGTAATGGCCATATGGTTGCGTAATGGGGGAGATGGCGGTCGATAAGCTGGCAAAGGAATCAGGTACTGTAATTCTGTAACAAGTTTTCCAGCCACCGTCGCACCAAATCCATGTTAGAAATGCAATAAAGCATGGGAAGTACTTTAATTTCATTTGCTTCGTTCCCCACAAAACTTACTTTCCAAAACGGTATACGGGAAATGGACATGGAGGTGTTAGACCGGTATTCAATTTTTACATCATATGTGTGCGTGGCGGTAAAAAGCTCAAGAAAGATGTAAGAACCGGTATATTGTCTTATGAATTGAGCATGGATATAATTTAGGTAAATACCATTTATCGGCAACACCAAAGTCTATTGTGGTGTCCCCCCTTTAATTTTCCTCTCAGGCTGGTTGCGCCATCGCGTAGGCAGTAAAAGCAGACAATTAGATGATTATAAGCGGGTAATGCATAGGCGAGCGTTTGTGGGAAAGAGATCAAAGCCATTACACTTGCCGTGGTGAGACGAAGAAAAATAGATTCTGATTTGCATCTGTCACAAAACTTAGTATACAGGTATTACATCGTAAGCTCCAGTACGTTCAAAATATGTAAGTGTTCCTGAACCTAAGTTTTATTTGGCTTCGATCATAACTTATATAAAGCTAAACATTCAAGGCCTAGACAAGTAATGCAACCTTAGCACATTCTCCCTCTTGCCAGCCTCGCGAGTGATGATCAGTTATGCACTCCATCCTATTTCGATGGATGGCCATTTCGGATCAAGCCACGACGGTACACCTTGTGGTCAACGTCACTCCATCTTGTTTTTGTTCCACAACTCGAAGGTCGTGCAATGCAAAAGCCGCCTAATAGAACACCATTCGGACCGCGGGGGCGCCTGGTTGTACATTGACAGAGCCATAAATGAAAATTAAATCCCGGTATATAGTTGACCGCCGCCTTTTGAAGAGCCAACGGCATTATACTCGGCTAGTTGGAATGCTGGAGTCAAGTAAGTAGATGCAAATAATGTAATGATAACGGGGTTGAGGTGTATTGGACAGAAGGTCAATTGAGTATAATACTAGTAAACCAAGGTCGGTGAAAAGCAAGGCGAATAAAGTGAATCACCGTATGTGGCAAATGCACGGTGATGAAATCCTATTAATTTCTGTTATAATTGCCACAACGATCGATGTTGCAAGGTTTAAGTTTCTTTTCATGTTATAATGTGGGCTCTGAAGGTATTTCAATACCAATGGCTTTTACTTCAAATGCGATAAACATTTCATCTAACAATATGAACGGCCAAACAAAGCAAAGAGCTCAATGGAGTAACCGGCAATCTAATGTTCATCACGTGTTCTAAGTGCAGCTTATGGTCAAGTGAATTCAACGGTTGTACGGCAGAATTTTAGGAGTAATAGAAGGTCGTGAGATGACAGTACGTAAGTATGGTAAAAATGCACCATTGTGGGGTGGCATGAACCAAAAAATGAATGGGTCGTACATGTGGACTGGTAAGCGAAGTTCTCCACAACTAACTGAAACGCGGGGACGGCATTCACATATATTGTAGGATGGTCACAAGAGTAGCAAAAGTGACTAGGATATATTAACGGCCATCTTTCTTACAAACTGAATACCGGTAATGGTGGGAACACCGGCAAAATGATCACCGGCGGGTAGATGGTCGGCCAATGCCCGTACCGTTTATATCCATATGATTTTGTAACACGCCGTAAATGCATGAATTAACTGTCAGATTACCAGATAACATCTTGGTCAACAACATGAATAATCATAGTGAGGTACTCAATGTGTTTATTCTGAATGATGAGGATTTAGTACTCTAGGTGTCGCCGATCTAGAAATACCTGAAAAGTAGGACAACCTTATTTTGTGAAAACTTAAGGTATATCAAGTCGAAATATCACGCCCCATGTGCATTTTGCTTTAAAGTGCTTCGAATCTCATCATCTTCAACAGCGCAGCAATCTGCGGTGTTTACCGAAAAAGTATGGGATGCAGATCGAGCACTGATTATATATGTGTAGTGTCGCTGTAAGCACGCCTACCTGCTGCGACCAGCTTCATCGTGCAAGAACTGGGTGGTGGTGGCCTGGTACCGCATATGGACTAAAAAACTGCATTGCCGGATAATCATGAGTCCATGAATGATATATCTTTCAGCAGCTGGGGTAAGTTTCGGTTCCATGCTTCCATGTATTGCAATTTGCAGTACAAGTGCAAATATTCTTTCCAAAATCAAGTGCACGAAAAGCATCCAGTCTTTCACGTCGAAGTGTAGGTTTTGGTGCTGGTGAGCAAAATCCAGTATTCTTATTACGCTGCTATACTATGCCGGCAAGAGGGGTGTCGTCGGTCAAGGTTCGTAAGCCAAAACAGCTCAGTTACCATAAATGCCATTGACTTTTGGAACCCTGCCAGGTATTCAGTGCTTTCGGTATTCCTAAAAAAAAAAAAACCATGGTGAAATGAGTTCTCTTGGGCAGGTAACTTACTGCCATGAAGACTGCCGGTTTGCGAGAAGCAAGATGATGGGTTTCTGAGAAAGGTAGCAAAGGTGATCAACAGGCGCAAGTAGGTACCAGGAAAGAGAAGCAAGAGGTATATCTTTAATGCATGTGTTACATGGTTATCATGCAACGTTGCGTGGTGGCGAAAAGTGCCTCTGTGTTATTTTGATAGCATATGGAATGATGTTAATACGCAGACCATCAAACTTTTAAAAGAAGTTTTACCGAGGTATAATCACTTTTTATACGTTGGGCGTTGGTTTAAATGTTAGGGAATATCGGTATATCATTTTCAAAAGTACGGTTGCGGATCTCGGACTTGATCTGGCGAATATTCTGATCCTTCGATATCAGTTTTCTTCCGCTCAAAAAAATGAACAAGGAAAATATGATGGAGCTGAAAGAGAGCAAGTGTGAGAAAGGCGATGCTGGGGAATTGCGATCGTCCGAGATCGCGCATTGTAGACACATAGCAAGACTATGTCCCCTTATTCCCCTTATTCCGAGATTACAATATGGTGTGGGTAAGAGTCACAACGTACGCGCAGAATCCGTGGGCATCCAGGGATGCCATGCGAATCGGTTAGGAGATCAGAAAGTTAGCAGGACTGTTCAGATGCTTCAGACTGCAGATGATGCGATCAGTGATAGATAGAAGTGGCCAAGCTGTCAAGGCGCGTTTGTTAGCTCTAGTCGGTGACTGTGAAAGTGGGTTCATATCGCGATACCTGATCGTGTTACGATATTGCACAAGCGCTTCTCTCAGGTCCAGACCATTGGTGTAACAGGTCGATCAAAGACATTTGTCATTCTCGTAGTACGGTCTGGCCGATAACTATTATTGCATTACATGTCAAAAGATACGATGAGATCTTTCCTTTTGCAACATGGAGGCATGTTGAGATAGATCACTAGGCTTTTTCAAGCAAAACGAGTGGATGAAATTGTGTGCAAAGTGACCACGATGTGCGATCTGCCAATAGACGAGAATCGGAGTATCCAAGCCATTGGGTGAGTGTAACTTCGGCACGGTAAAACCAATAATTCTACACTTTTGGACATAATTATCAATATGGGTTTGAACAATGATCATGAATATCAATGGGGGAATACCAGTATATTGGGCAAACATACGCTACTTCTTATACCTTTTGACTGAACAGCATAAAAAAGAATATATAAAGGGTTAAAATATATATTTTTTTCATGTCGTTCAAGAGCAGATTAATTTGGGCTAGTAACCGTAGAAGGAATTATGAGAAAAAGCAGATGAAACATGGTGGAGGTGAGGGGGTTTTTTGATTTACAAGTACATGAGAAAAAATACGATGCAATAAACTGCTTGCTCTATGGGGCAGTAGACAGTTCCACCAGATTAGATAACAATACAAAACGACGACCAAATAAAAGTATCCATTCTACCATCCGGTGACATTCTTATGACGGCCTTCCAAGAATTTGAAAAGAGATCCAGGTTTCTTGCTCCACTGATTATGCCAGTGGAAAGCAAAGGTCTGTAGCAATCGTTCAGTGGGGAATTCTGCTTCTACAAAAGCGTTGGGCATAGAGTTGGAGGGTGCGCACAGGACTGAATCGGTGAAACACCAAGGCATGACAGCCCAGGGTTTGATGCCGTTGTGTAAAAGACGACGATAAATGCGATAATACAAGAAACCACCCCAGTCGATGTTATCCTTGCGTGGAAGTGGGCCATTTGCCATCTCTGCCAGCATTTCACAGACGTAAGGTGAGTTTTGACGGAATCTCATGAAGGCACCGTTGAATGGGAAGCCGTTGGGCAAGAAGCAATCCCACTGTTGGAGCCACTCACGCTCAAAAAGAGGGCTCATGTCTCGGATGAATAGAGAGTCCATGTCAAACCACATACCACCAAACTTGTAAAGGACTAGTAATCGAATCAAGTCACCATCGAGGTATGCGTGCTTATCGTGGAAATCTAAATGAGACGATCCTTCCATGGGCGAACCCTTGGCAACCTCCTTCGAGTCGTATAAAAAGAGTTTGAAGCGTTCTGGTTGATACTTTAGAACTTCCTTCACAACCCAAGATTCCGAGAGGTCGCCGTTACTCCACAAATACAGAATAGTACTGTTAGTATCCTGTGTTGCAAAAAAGGAGCGTAGGGTTGCCAGTTGTTTGTCTCCCATAGGCACCAAATCAGCTCTCCAATACGCATGATAAATGATTTTTTCACCAGGAGCTCGAAGTGCTGGACGAGGTTGGATAGTAGCAGCGAAATCGTAACAATCGTAATCTTGCAGTAATGATATTCCAGGCGCAACGTCATAAGCGTATTCTGTGTAGCCTTGCTTGTACGAACTATTTTCAGGCAGTGAGTCAAAGCAGCCAGAGAGAGGCTCATAGTAAAGTTCATCTGCGTGTGATATCCAGTTTCTTAAGTAGACTCTGAGGTTAAGTTCTAACTGGCAAACGGAAAAGAAGATGACCAAGGCGGTCAGCAATATACCAGCCGTCCACTTTGATAAAGAGATAATCAAGCGACGGTTGGGACGTGCGACAGTAGCAGCAGATAAGCGGTTGTAGCCATAGCGAGCTTTGAAAGGCCACATTTAGCGTTTGTAGAAGGAGAAAGGGAAAAGAAGGGGGGTTTGATGATCAACGGAAGGAAATGTGTTGAAGAGGGAAAAAAAGAGAAAAAAAAAAGTGTCAAATGGGCTTAGTTCGGAGTTGTTATTGATATTCCTAATATTGAAAA
The DNA here is from genome assembly GCF_025399195.1 of Umbelopsis ramanniana AG. Lineage (NCBI taxonomy): Eukaryota > Fungi > Mucoromycota > Umbelopsidomycetes > Umbelopsidales > Umbelopsidaceae > Umbelopsis > Umbelopsis ramanniana. Next base: position 171,798 of record NW_026252127.1, read on the forward strand.
TTGTAACCCTGCTCATTAGCTTGGCAAAAAGTGATCGTGATACCCTGACGTCATAATTTGAAATGGCTTTATCCCTCTCGCTTAAGAAATTTCTTTCTGCGTTGAAATGTCAGAGGGTTACAGGAACAGACGAGTTTTTCGTTCGAATCGAAAAAGCAGACCATATTCGCATACTATCGACATGGTCAGGAATCGTACTCTAAAATCAGAGCATTTTTCACCATCGTACACTGCTCCGACTGGAACTGGTCTCACCGAAAAAAGTGATTGTGAACAAATTCTGGTTTTACATAATATAGCTTTCCCTTCACAAAAGAGTAAGGGATAATCAGGGTCCTTAGAATTCTTATTTTTTTGGGTTGACCTTAGAAATAGTCAATGTCGTTACAACCGACCATATTACTATCCCCTCCTAAAAAAAGGAAATCATATTCACACCCAGAAAGGCTATCGACGGCCGACAAAAACATCACACATAGACATTCCGCGGATTTTGGTACTTCGCTGGATCAAGACAATGGAGCTAATTTCGTGCCAACATTAGAGCAAGACGGCCCAGCATGCCCTCGCAACCTTGGTGGTAGAACCCGAAGTAACCTCTTGCTACACTTTAAATCAGTGTTGCCGTGGACAGACAGCGGTCTTTGGACCCCACCAGAATCTCGACGAAACTCCTCTCTCATACCATCACAGCAAAATAAGGCAGAATATGATGGAAGTAAAGCCAGAAAACCTCTTCCTCCATTCCCAATTGAAGAAAATGTAGAGAACCGAGCTGCAGAACCTGATTTTAACAGCTCGAAGGTTCGATCTGTTGGTGGACGACAGTTCCTAAACAATACAGGTGAGGAGTGCATCAAAGATCTGGACCTCAACGTCGGGCTTTAATGACTGACTGGAATTATGTTCATGGAATGCAGATGCCTTATATTCGCTACCTATTGATGAAGATGAGATTGATCGAATGCAAACAGAGCACTTTATGTTGAAGGAATTATTAAGCGGGTAAGATTTACTGAGGGCACGACATACAATTTTTTTTTTTATCCTGACCTTTAACGTTGCCGTCCATTCCCTAGTCTTTTGTATCACTCGCCCGTCACTGAAGTTCTCGCTGAAGGAGCGTATGTGTTGGACCTCGGGTAAGCTACATGTTACACGCCGACCTATTCAATATGATAACTTAACATGAACTTACCTCATTAGTTGCGGATGCGGATCATGGTGCATGGTATGTATGGTTTTCCCCGATAGAGAATATTTTCGCCCCCATATGCAAAATATACTCTCCCCCCCACTCACACTTTTCCCAACAGGAAATGGCAACACTTTTCCCAAAATCCAACTTTGTAGGATGCGATATTGCTACCTTATACCCGACATCCATAACACCCGAAAATTGTCGGTTTGAGCACTGCGATGTCACCAAAAGGCTCCCGTACAACGATGATAGCTTCGATTTTGTCATTTCCAGAAATATGGCACTGGCTGTACGGTTTGACAGTTGGCAAGATTACGTCGATGAAATGATCAGAGTGTCCAGACCAGGTGCATACATCGAAATTATTGAACTGGACTGGTAATGTGATGACAAAAAAACATTTTATAAATTATTTCCAGATCATCTTCTGATACAATTTATTTTACAGGGATATAAAGAACAAGGGGGTCAACATGTCATATTGGAATCTTGCGAGTAAGGTCTCTTTCATTTTTCAAATGCATGCATATTCAAAGACTCATGCCATAGCGCGCACACAGTGCTCAAATTGTGGAGGAAACGAGGTGTTAATCCACGGGTTGCCAGGCTATTACGGAATTATCTATCCAACATGAGCGATCTCAATGTATCCTATATCTCCATGCCAATAGGAGACTGGGGTGGGCAACTTGGAAGTTGTAGCTGGGACATGTGGAAGCGACTGATGAATGCGGCTATGCCTTTTTACATGAGTCGGACCGGGCTTACAAAAGAGGAATATGGCAGGCTAGTAACCCAATGTCTTGAAGATACCCACGTCACTCATAGTCACTGCAACTATTGGTTCTACTGTGGCAGGCCACTGAAAAAGGTGACCTAAAGTATGCGATGAAAGGAGGAGGCAAAGGAGTTCATGCTCCACTTCAGCCTCACTCCCCCCCTATCAACGAATGCTTGAGCCAAGGAGAACTCCTGAACTGGATCGGCAAAAGATTTCTTTATGGGCGTTGCAGGGTAAAAGTCACAGTTTCTCATCTCGCCATGGCCCCATGAACAGAATGGCGATCTCCACGAGAGAAGGTTGTGACACGAATAAAAAAAAAAACCATTTCTTAACATGCCGCATGTGAAGCGTGGCGCGTGTTGGAACCAGAAGATAAACCAGCAAAGCATTTCGGGTTCCCGTGTTGGGCTGGGCTTTTTGGGCTGGGCCCAACTTTTTGGGCAACATTGGGATATATAAACTGTCACTTTTCTGCCAGTCAATCACTTTTTTTTTTTTCCTCTCAATGCCATCATCTTTTTTCACTTCTTTATAAATCATCCCAATTCAATGTCTAAAATCCAGTTTGACAATGGCGTCATGATCCTGTCTGCGGTAGACCCGCTGTCAAATCGAATGAGCATCCAGATACTCCAATTGCCTCATCCTCCAAAACTGGAGCCACTGGATTTTCTATTCGAACCCACTGCTAACAGTCGAAAGCGCGTGCGCCCATCCAAAGAAACTCGAGCCATTGTAGAACGAGAGCTTATGCTAGTTCGAGCCAATTCAAAATTCACAGAGCATTTCATTCCTCCGCCTACTACCCCTATCACACCAACCCGTCCCTTATCCTCCTCTTCCTTTGAATCTGCTTTGACCTCATCAGAAGGTACTACGTGTTCTCGAAGTACCCGGCGACGTCGCCCCTCACTTGGACTTGTACAACGATTATTTGCTTCCAGTGACCCTGAGCCCGAACCATTAGGTGAGTTCGGATTTTCATTTCATGCAAATTTTTTTTTTTTCGGTCGGGTTCACTAATACCCTGAATAGAAGTGTCATGGCTAGACGCCGATATATGTGATTCCAAGCATACCGCTAGTAAAAAGTTCCCCATTCTCAAAGGTAATAGACATGTGCGGTTGATCGTAGTGTGGAATGTACAGCATAATACTCACATGGGATCATCCGTAGATCTTTTGATGACAACGAAACGTATCCGTCGGACAAAGTCTTGTACGGCTCCAGATCAATATGCATCCTCACCGTTCCGAACGACCAGTTGGTGGTCAGAGGCTCCCATGCCCTCCATGCCACTTGTTAAATAGCTATACTGTCATTTCGATCAAACCCAACGATGCGCTTGCGCTTGTTAAGGACCGCTTTCAAACACATTCACTCTATCATAGTACATATTCGCATTTATACTACCCCATACCCTCTCTTTTACCACCTTCTTTTGCTAATATGCGCTCTCGAGTAGCTTACCATGTCACTCTCTGTAAATCATCCTATGCCGATGTACTGTGAAAATTGCAAATATATACATTTAGCCATCCATCGGTTTGCTTGAATGAGTGTTACACATCTCGGCTGCGGCGTTTAGGATCCCATCCGTCCAGCTAGCTCAGCCCAAACATTTTTGCAAGGGACCTTGCAAATCTTTTTCGAGGTTCCGTTTCGAAACCGAGATTTTGACATCTCATCTTTATGCCTTGCTTTCGTTGTATGACAAAAATAGCAACCCAGGTTCCTGAATCTCGAATCAAAAAATCTCGCACTTCTGCAACTCCTCCTTCCTATCCCGGTGGGGTTTCCACAGTAGCGACAGTTCGGTCAATGCTTAAGCGAGATGCCGGTAAAGCGTGACACTCTGGAATGAAAGGAATCCATAAAGTGGCGAAAATTTCCCGTTGTTGTCATCGACACTTTGGACCGATAAAGATTGATTACTGTTTTGGGCAAGCCGCTGAACTTTGCTTCACAAATAGCCACGCCATAGGAGGTGGGGGGCAGGTTGGGGGGGAGCGCGAACATCGATCAGTGGGTAAGAAGTAACAGCACATGTAAATTTTATCTTTTTCTTTCTAGGCCTCCAGCGCACGATGCGCATGGGAATGCATGCAGCGCTTCTAAACGGCTGAAATTTTGGCTCACCCCATTTATTTAGGTCTATCTTCTCAAACGAGCATGTTTAACGAGAGATGTCTTGTAGTAAATGTTTGCCGACATACACTGAGTAAGATCCGTTGGGTGAGATACGCTGTGTTCGGACGTGATGTTTATTTATGACTACAAACCTTGCGTTATTTTTGGTTTGTCATTTTTGTATGGAGGGCAAACGTTATCAGGCGGACTACGAGGTTTCACATTGGGTTTGCTGAACTGCCTTGGGCTGAGCTGAACCTCATCGATTTTTCTCAATTGTTATCACAGACCGTAAACTAGCCTGCCGTATTTGCGTGACGAAACACCGTAGTGAAATCAGTGAGTTCCAGTCGGTCACATTCTTTCCCAGCTAAAAACCCAGCAACTGCCCGTATATTCCACCTCAGCCCAATACCTGAGTTCAACCTGGTTTGCTGCTCGCCCATAACGCGAATTCCCTCAAGTAATATCAGATGGTAACTGTCCATCATGATTGAGAAGACGTGTTAACACTGGCTTTGGTGGTGAGAAAATTTCCCTTTGCGCACACCCCTGCCCAATAAGCTTCACTGTGACCGCCTTTTCAACAAGACGCGTGCATCCGCTGAACCAGTATCAAAAGCTATGAACAAACAGAAGATGACCAGTCGCAGCCAGCACTGCCCTTTGATTTATAATACGGCAGCCCACTCGTAGTCCGAATACCTATGTATCCCCATTCTTTGCAGGAAAGATTGGTCCTATTCGCCCAAGACGTCCGTTGCACACATTACAAATCCAATTCGCCTCAGCCCAACGAGCGGGGATAACTAGGCCCAGTTATCAGCAAAATACGAATTTTCAGAGCTATTCATTTATTGAAACACGTCCTTAGCAATGGCTATAGGTCTTACTTTCGGGCAGCTACAAGGTTGGTGTAGGTAGTTCCATGGAATCCGGTATCGTCGCCTCTAGCGTCGTGGAAGAAGAAATATCCACGGTTGTTAGGGATGCTCAACTCCTCTTGGAAAAACTGAGAGATGCTAGCGCTAAGGTTAGCGTTGCGTTCGTTGTCAATGTTACCAATAGATGTAACGTGGGCGATGAAGCCAGGGTCAGTTGAGCCGGCGAAGGAGAAATGTTGAACTTGGTTAAAGGTGATTAAGCAGAGACTCTCAGGCTTGCCAATGGCTTCCGAGAATTTCTTTGATACAGTCTTGACAAAGGCGTCGAGATCCTTGGGACCGACATTGGTAGAGATTTCGAGAGAAGGCATATTGCTTGGTAAGAGGCACTGACAAGCATTCGCGGACTCAAAATCTTAAGCTTATATGCTCGTGCCCTGTGACTGTTCGCACGTGAATCACGTAATTCGACACTATATGCCCGCGGTTTTTTCGGGGGATGTGCTTCTGAACTTCTACCCATTTATTATGACGGTCTTGGACAAGTTGAAAAAATATTCTACATGCGAGGTAAAATAGGATTGACTACTATCCACTTGTGCAGTTCTGCTGTCTAATCTCTTGTAACCTGCTATATCTCTGATCAGATTGCAGACGCTTTGCAGAAACTCGGTAATACACCTTGGGGTGGTTACCTTGCGGATATTCAGATGTGGTCCCCAAGCTTTTGTAGTGGAGAGACCAAGATAATAGGTCCTGCTTATACAGTCAAGGTTGGAAACGTGGATAGGAGGTTGTTGACAAGTGCTAAATTTAAGGTTTAACAATAATGATCGAATAGATGGTGGATAAGGAAGACGACAATGCACCTACCCCTTCACAACACTTTGTAAGGGACTTTTTCTTTTCTGCATGGTCTCTTTTCAGGGTTTCAATATACATGAATTGTATCGGCTTACGCTTTGATTTCATGGTAGGCTGATGCAGCTCCTAAAGGAAGCGTCATTTTCATATCGGCACCTCCTGGTAAGTGGAATGATTTTGCACTCATAGGACGAGGGGATAGACTAAACATTTGCCATGGAACAGGTTTCAAAAATGCGGTCTGGGGCGGTCTGATGTCTGCAAGGGCTAAGACGTTAAAGGTGCAGGGTGTTGTTGTGGATGGTCGTATTCGAGACCTTGCAGAGCATAGAGGCATGCAGATACCTGTAAGAGACACTTGAAATTGAGCACCCATACAAATCCACTGTCTCCTTTTTTTCTGGGCTCTTAACGCTATTCCGCATCCATATCCTTTAGGTATTTGCGCAAGGTCATTCTATTTTATCTCAAGGTGCTTTCTTACGACCTTCAGAGATCGGCGTACCAGCCACCATGTCGACTTGTCCTGTTGTCGTACACCCAGGTGACATAATTGTTGGCGACCTGGATGGGGTAGTTTGTATTCCGCGGGACCAATTGGAAAAGGTTGTTGTCTATTGTCAAAAACACACAACCATTGACAATCACTGCATGGAAGATATTCTGCAAGGCGCAACTGTTCAGGACACGTTCAAAAAGCGTAGGGGTGTCTAGTTCTGGTATGAGTAGTATGCAGGGACGTTCCCATGCACTTGAACATAAATGAATCGTTCCGTATCTGTTATGCAAATGATTGCTTTTGGGATGAAGGCTGTTATCGGCGAGCAGCAAGGAGATAAACGTTTGACTGAAGGAGTTCAAGGGGGGTTTTTGGGATGCAGCCCATGAAAAAAAAAAGTTGGCAAGGAGGCAAATTGAATGGAACCAGAAAAGCAAATATATGCGGCGATCGAAACAGGCCCTTGACGCCGAGTCTGCGGGTCAGTTCACGAGAAAGGCAACATACGAACGTACCCCAATGGACTGTTCATGGAATGCCTGTGTTTTTGTCCAAACCGGTTTGCTTCTATTTGCGGCGGACGTGCAATAGAAAAATAAAATAAATGGGAAATTAAGGCTCACTGGGAATGTTACAAAAAAAAAAAAAAAACAAACATGATACGTGTTATGTGTACGGTCTTTTGTGGGTTAATAAATGTACAAATCTTTTGATGGTTACTTTCCAATTCACTTATTTTTATTCGCTGGTGCTGCTACACCGAAATGAGTATGAGATGTAGTGCATATCAAAGACACTTGATCCAACGCATGGCATTTCCAGTTTCAACGTTTGGTAACATTGGGGAAAGGCTGCTGCTGTGGGGTATACAAAAGTATTCTGTTCTTTCATTTTTCGTCCATTTACATATTTGATCAGAAACCCGTTGATTTTCGTCTGAACAAACTACTGTAAGGTTTTGTTTGTCCAGCTGTTGACTTTTTGTAAATATATGCAGATATGTGACGATGGTAAGATTGTATTGGTGTATCGGATGATGATGGTGGAGGATGGACTGTTTTCTTGCGGATGGCTGTCTCAAAATTATGATTAATAGCATCGGGTGTTAGCGGTGGTGATGGAGGGGATGAAGATGTTGCTGTACTATCAACCGAGGAAGCTCTCCTTTTATGGGGTCTACGCTTTCCCATCAAAGTATAATATCGATTGAAACAAGTAGCACGCTACATAAAATTAAAATGAATTAATGATCTATTGGCTTTCAGATTCCATTGGCGAACCATGCCGTTGGTAGGTACCTACCTTGCGATGGGGTAATTGAGCAGATATTTCTCCCCAAGACAATCCTTTGGCAACCCCTTCGCAGATGACTGCATCTTCCAGTTGTGAGAATCGGCTCCGTGGCTTGATGGAAGTTTCAGGCACCTGTATTGAAATTTTTCGAGGTGGATTGAGCATATCCTTTACTGTAGAAGAGAAAGGTCAACATGGATGGTCCATACCCAATTTGGGCTGGGCCCACGTCTCTTCGGTATCATTCACCCCCCGTATACTTACTTTTCATTGCACAAGTCGTTTGTTGGGAGGGTAGGACCAAATGTTGAAGAAAGGAAAAGAAAAGAAAAAAAAATCGGTAAAAGGGTTAAGCAACAAGCAGAACAAACGGGTTTACAGCTACAGTGAAAAAGGGAAGCGAATGGAAGAGAGAAAAAAGCAAATGCTGGCTTGAAATGTAAGTTGTTCTCTAATAAAAACGAAAAAAAGGGAGGTTTAAAAAAACCAGCATATGTATAATAATATATAAAATATCCCAAAGTAATTGGTAAAAAACAATGTGTTGGTGATCCCTTTGATGGCCGTATTTCGTATCGTTCAAAGTAACGCCGAAGAGGATATTGTAACTGCTACTGGAGCTGCAACATGTCAATCCTTACTGGCCCTTCCTCCGCGTGCTGACTCTCCCCTTTCTTACTCTGGCGTTTGGAGCAACTTTAATATATAATTTTTTGGGTATAGCTTTTGTTTTTTTTTTTTTCCTATCATTTTTTTATTATCATGTATTATAAAAAACACAACAGCAACAATGACACGATGGAAAGGAAAGAACAGCTGTCAAGACGGGGGGAGGGTAGTCTCCAGCAAGCGACATTTCTCTTTCTTCTTTGGAAATTGAAAAATAAGTAGAAAAATGACAGACCATGCACATCGTCTTGTCCCCTTGTTACCATGCAGGAACACACGGTAAAAGGGAAGGCAATAGTGGATATATTAACAAAAAAACAGATGCAACACTTAGACCTTGGACTGTTCCATCGCCTGTTCAGCCACATCTTCTTCTGAGTACCATGCAAAAACCAGGCTTACGAATTAGCTCAATATTGCATCCAACCTCACGTATCTTTATGGACGATCCTTCATCTAAAATGCTCTAATGCTTCATCATCAGTCAATATCGGAATGATCCGACGACTTGACTCGTCTCCCGAAATCACCCTCATTAACAAACACTGGATGGCACGGGTTTTGTTTGCACCACCCGTCCATTTTTCAGTCTGTCAAAATCCGCCATGTGGGTAAAAGCTAGCACATCTTTTTTTTTTTTTAAACTAGCATGCCACCTAAAGTGAGGAAATATATGCTGGGGTGACATCGCCCAAAAAGAAGAAGAAGGAATAAAGATTTGATGATTACACAGTGTATTATGAAAGAAAGGGGAGGGATGTATGCATAAGTGGAGGGCTAGTGTCGCCAATGTTCTATAGTTCCATAGCGTCATCATCACTATCTATATCCAAGTCGTGTTCACCGTCGTCTTCTGCTTCTTCCTCGGGTGCTGAAGCTGGAATGACAGCGTTGATATTATGCACAAGTTCTTGTGCGTGCTGCAGCATTGCTTCGTCGTCCGCCCCTGTTGCGTTGTAGATCTAACGAAGAACAACCATTAGCACTCGTACGATGGGATACCTAAGGGGGTCGGAGAGACCGTGAAGATCCCACCCATATCTAATTTACGATCCGTAAAACAAAAATAATAGATGATCAAGTCATACCTTGATGGCCGTTTCGAGACAGTCTCGTGCATCCTCCCAATGATGCTTCCTTTCCTCCTCTGGAAGATCTTGTTCTTCTCCAAGACAGTAGTATGACCATCCCCAAAGATACCAAAGATCCACCGACTGATCATTTTCCTTCTGGAGACCTTCCAAAACGTTAAACGCCTCTGCATATAACTGAACCTCCAGTAACAACTTCACAAGTGCAAGTCGGGTATCGTAAATAGGGATGGACGGATCACCAGGATCCTTGTCAGACCAAAGTTGCAAGCTATGTTCTAGTGCTGCTCGAGCTTCGTCGTTTCGAACTTGTGATAGTCTCACCGAAGCGAGCATTTGGTATACTTCGGGAGACTTGGGATCAGCCAATTGGGCTGTCTCAAGATACTGTTCACATTTCTGTTCCGCGTCCGCTTCGAAACTAATTTACAAAGAGATTGTTGGAAAAGAGTAAGTTGATGAAATAGTCATGAGGTTGCTTGATGAGACAATCGTTTGCTTGGACAAGAGAAATTTAGGTTGGAACTTACCAGCAGTCCGTCAAATAAATTTCGGTCATAGAACAAAGAGCAGAAGCAATCTTGTTGCCCAAAGTGATGGCCTCTTGTGAGACGGGATCATATGTCTTCTTCTGCTTCTCCATCAACTCGACACCCTTTTGAAAACACTGTATAGCATCCAATTCTCCAGATAGTTGACCGAGACACATGTATTTCTCGAAACCTGATTCGGGCTGCAACTGTACGGCTTTCGCATAGTGCTAAAAGGGACAAGGAAAATTCGTTAAGCACATCAGGTAGCCATGAGATGCTTCTGGCGCGAGAGATATCTCACCTCGCGGGCATTCCATAAATCTCCAAGTTCAACTTCGACTAATCCGGTCATTTCCAAAAGTTCGACGTGATCATTGTCCAATTCTAGCGCTCGTTTGCAAAATGCATATGCAGTGTCGTATTCAAGTGAATCGATGTTTGCTTGAATCTTGGGTAGAAGGTCTACCACGGTGTAATTAACCATTATTATTTATAATAAATACACGACAAAATCAGCAGGTCTTTAACATGAGTTTTTCTTTTCTACTTGACTACCTAAAAAAAAAAAAAACTTGAAAGGCAGCCAACGGTCACCAGTCACGTGAATACCATGAATGAAGTGAGTGAGGTTCTCACTCGGTGTCTTCGTCTTCATACGCGGACGGTTCTTCTTCCTCCAACTGGTCCTCCAGATCATCTAGTAGTACTTGCCGACGCAAATGACTAGATCTTTTGCTGATGTCACCTCGAACGAAGGCATCTCTTCGTCTTGGTAAGAAGCCACGAGGTTTCAATGGACTAAGAAGCTTTCTTGCTCGCATCATATTGAGTTCCGCCGTAATCATACGCAAATGATCCGAGTTAGAACGGGTATCTCTCATATAAGTATTAGTGACAGGATTGAAACGCGGTTGAGTGGTAGCTTCAGATCGACGGCGCTGAGAGGTGGGTCGTTTCGGGGGTAGTGGCATGGGTATAAGTTTTCGACCGGAAGGCGTTGTTCTATTTCGACCAGAGAAGGATCGCCTTAACCGAGTGAACCATGATTCTTCTTCTTCATTGGCAACTTGTGGTGGTGATCTTGGTGGCAAAGGGTATAGAGGAGGCTTATGATGAGTGGCGGCGGTGGGTGATTTTCTTGAAATGGAGCTGAGGGAGTGCCTTCGAGACAAAGAGTGCCCTACGCTAGATTTTCGCTTGGGTGCTTCTGGTCTTGGTCGGCGAAGTTTAGCTATGCTTGTGGTCCTCGTATCTTGCCACCGAGCATCCTCATCGTTCATAGATCGTACTTTGCGTAATACAAGCGGCGAATTTCGTCTATCGTCAGATTCTGACAGAAAGCCTTCTTCGGTGTCATCGTCCAATGCTGTGGGTTCTGAAACGGCTAAGCGCGACTGCTTGAGAGTATCAGCCAAGCGCGCTATTTCTTCTTGTTGCTTGATGGACTCTGGGTCGCTTAATGGTGGTGGCGGTACATGTAACGGTAAAACTTCAGTGAAAAAATCGGCTGATAAAAAGTTACGTAAAGCGGATGGTGTCTGCTCCTATGTAATAAAATTTGAGAGGAAAAAAAAAGGAAGAAATAGTTAAGGCATCACAATTTCAACGACGACATGAACCAATGACCCCCCCCCCCCCTTGGATCACATTTTACTTACCAGTTCTTCTTCGTCAGGTAGACTTTCTTTACTATCCACAGCCACCCAGTTTTCTACGTGGGACATACTTCGCATCGGTCGCGGTAGTGGTGGCTTAAGTGGTGATGTAGGTGTTTCTTGGTCGTTGAGCCTTATTGCCACCATCGACCTAATAGGTTCTTCCGACGGTGTATTATTGTCAGTCACTGTTAAAGGAGGTATTGCATCATCTTTTTTTCTCTTTTTTCTCTTATGGCGACCGATTAAAGGCGGGATGGCACCATATGGCTTTGGTGCTTGAGAGGTAATTTGCTTTACAAGTTCACGGTACGATTGATTACTTTGACTTGAGGACGTAGAAGAGGGGCTAGCGCTGAGTGAATTGTGGGAAGAACTCGAATCTTGATCTGTACGTGAAGAGCGGTGCTGAGGAATAGGCATAGGTGCTGTTAAACTTTGAGTAGTCATTGGGGGTGCATTGAGTGCTGCTTTCCACTCAGAAATACAGACAAGAGGCAACACAACCGGTAACAGCCGGCTTGGGTCAGCTTGACTTTGGGCTGTGACTTTGAAAATCAGTGCAGAAATGCTGTCAACACCTCATTCTCGCGGACGTTTCGAAACCTGGTTCCCTTACCTTTTTTTTTTTCAATGCATGTACCAGGCAACAAATATGGCAAACCCTATGCCAGTAAGCACGGAATTCCGTGTTTGAGAGGCTACTTCGCCGTCATCAGGCTGCCTTTGTTGTGAGTGATGATCACCATCCCAGCGATCTCCATACCTTGAGTACATTTCCCTGCGACTTTTGTTGCTGACGATCTGGTAAGCTCGATTGATTTCTTGAAACCGTCTAGTATCGCCACCTGCGGCATCGGGATGAAACTGTTTGCACAATTCGTAGTATCTATCTTTAATCTCTTTCTTGCTGGAGCTTTCGCTAACACCAAGTATTTGGAAGGGCGTTTGCCTCGGTATCCTATTTCGGCTATATGATCGATACCACAGTCTGTTTGTTTTCTTGAACATCGTTGGACTTCGACCCGCTGTTAATTGAAAGTTGTTGCGTTAAATAGTTGCAAATTCTTGCTGAGGCTAAATTGATGTGACAAGTCATACGAGATAAGGGCCACTGACAATTAGTCGGCATCAGGTGGCAGCTTTACCTGTTGTGCACACGGTGACCTAGACAGGGCCACTTTGGCAGCATTCTTGAACTCATGCTTGCTCCCATTGAATACATTGATCACATTACATTAGATTGTTTTTTGTTTGCATCTTAAAAATTTTATTGAAACAATGGTGTTTTCATTGACAACTAATGCAGACAGAAGTTAAATTGTGATATTCAGTGTAATACATACAATTGATCATTGTTTAGAGCAAAAATATCTGCATTTCTGAAGGAGTCGCAAGGTGACGTTTGTCAGTAGCTGTGTTTCATTCACGGAGTAAACCGTAACAATGATTTCGCGAAACGAAATGGGCACAATACTAAACCCTACCGACTTTAATAACTGTTTCAAGTTGGATGGTTCATACGAGGCAGCACAGCTGAGATAATTGGAGTATCCGTTGCAGCAGTACGCAATGTTTGGTGGAGGTAGATGAGAGCCAATTCATATGACTTCTGTTGAGTCTCGGTTGAGTCTGCGTACGTTCAGTATTTCTCAAATTCTTCCCAAGCACCCCAGATATCTACACGCAGACCTGAAGTTCGCACTGAACATTTTGTATTTTGTTTTTTGATTTCGAGCGCAAAGTCTCTTGGCCTCTCCAAGGTTTTAAGCCCTCCACCATATCCAAGCTTTCTACCAGCAAGACGACCAAACAAGTATATAGCAGTAGAGATAATGATGACACGAATTCCATCGGTACGGAACGCAATATTACTTCAATAATGCTCTTATGGGCTCTCTAAGCTTCCCTACTTCGTACCGTTGTCTGGGATAGTTACTGCTAATTCAACCCTAGATACGCTCGGTGAGTGCATATGAACAACTAGAGCAAGGAAACCATAAAGAACTCTGTTAATCCTGAACATTGACTCTATTTAAACATATTTTGTGCATAATATTCGAAATAAAGAGTATGTTGGAGCGTCCCTTCTCAAGGCATCTTAGAGCCTCAATTTTTTGATTTCAGTCTTTGTGCCTACACGTGACAATCCCCCACGCTTTCTTTCTCTTCTCCAGCACTATGACCAGCAGCGAATTCAGAATCGAGCGTGATACATTTGGCGAGTTGAATGTTCCTGCAGACAAGCTTTACGGAGCTCAGACTCAGAGGTATTGATGAAATCCATGAGAATTTCCATGTTTGAGTATCACTTTTTCACCGTTCTGTTGGTCATAGGTCAGTGCTGAACTTTGACATTGGTGGCCCTAGAGAGCGGATGCCAGAGCCTTTGATAAAGGCTTTTGGAGTGTTGAAGAAGGCTTCGGCTCAAGTCAATATGACTTATGGGTTGGATGAAAAGGTTGGCAACGCGATCATCAAAGCTGCTGACGAGGTAAGTTGTCTTGATCGTTGGCCGCGTCGCTTGCTTCCAATTTTAGGTCCCCGCCATTAATGTAACGCCATCGAACTGACAATAGGTCATCGAAGGAAAACTACTCGACCACTTCCCACTGGTGGTATTCCAGACAGGATCTGGAACGCAGACAAACATGAATGTGAATGAGGTTGGTGCGATATTACCTGAAAGTGATATTTTTACCACTCTCCGCTAAAGCTGTTTCTTTACAGGTGATCGCTAACAGAGCTATCCAAATTCTGGGCGGACAACTCGGCGACAAAAACTTGGTTCATCCCAATGACCATGTTAACATGAGCCAGTCATCTAATGATACGTAAGTAAAGCATATGATAGTATGCTTTTCTCATGGTCCATGTAAACCATCGGTTTTAAAGTTTTCAAACTCCCGCAGATTCCCGACTTCCATGCACATTGCTGCTGTTGTTGAAATTAATAAATCACTCATTCCGGCCATGACCTTGTTACGAGATGCCATGGCCGAAAAGGAAAAGAGCTTCCAGCACATCATCAAGATTGGTCGAACACACTTGCAGGATGCAGGTAGAGATTGCCCTGGGCGTAAAAGTTTACAAAGGCGCCATGAATCCCACGCCGCTAACCAATTGCACATGTTTCGTAGTGCCGCTCACACTAGGACAAGAGTTCTCCGGATATGTTACCCAATTAACACTTGGCATTCAGCGTGTGGAGCATGCGACGAAAAACCTGCTGAAACTGGCTCAAGGCGGTACAGCTGTTGGTACTGGCCTGAATACCCGAAAGGGCTTCGATGAGAAAGTTGCAAAGGCCATCGCCGACCTGACCAAATACCCATTCATTACGGCTCCCAATAAGTTCGAGGCTCTCGCTGCTCATGATGCTATTGTGGAAGCGCACGGTGCTCTCAACACAGTTGCGGTTTCTCTGATGAAAATAGCAAATGATATTCGGTACTTGGGATCTGGTCCTCGCTGTGGTCTTGGAGAATTGTCGCTACCTGAGAACGAACCTGGTTCAAGCATTGTAAGTTGGCAGCTGTTTTTTTTGGAAGCTAGCAGAGGCTACCAGAAGAAAAAGATAGACAGATGCTAATGACTATCTGATACTTCAGATGCCTGGAAAAGTGAATCCTACACAATGTGAAGCAATGACTATGGTGTGCGCACAAGTCATGGGTAACAACACTACTATTTCTATAGCCGGTTCAAATGGTCAATTCGAGGTGAGTCCTAGCATGTAGTTGCGGATATATGAGCACCTTATGTTCCTTTCGATGCTAACGTTATGCGCATTGCATTATTCTTCGTTCTAGCTCAACGTATTCAAGCCAGTCATGATCAGCAACTTTTTGCAGTCTGTGCGTATTCTGTCGGATGCATGTGTTTCATTCACCAAAAACTGTGTGGTTGGAATTGTGGCTAATGAAGCCAAGATCAAGGCCATCCTAAATGAAAGGTATGTGAAAGCGAAAATGAGCATACATCTCTAAGCACTGCAGCCTTAACACAATGTCCTTCGCAGTCTGATGCTGGTGACTGCTCTGAACCCTCATATTGGTATGTACAATAACCGGCGTTCCGTTTCAATTCACTTCTCGTTTATTGATTTTCTTCCTCACTCATTATCTGCGCGATGATAACACATGATGTTGTACAGGCTACGACAATGCAGCCAAGTGCGCTAAGAACGCCCATAAGAAAGGAATCACACTCAAGGAGTCCGCTCTAGAACTTGGTGTTCTTACTGAACAGCAATTCCATGACTGGATTAAGCCTGAGGAGATGATAGGTCCTAGTAATAACTAACACTGCAAATCGATAGTGAACGCAATAAAGTAGGCGACGTGTTTATGTACAAAAATCATCAATGGATTAAGTGTGAATTGTCTTATTCACATGTCGGTGAAGGGAGTGGTGTCTACCGGTGACGTATAGTTCAATCGGTCCAAGCGTTGTCGCATTTGCCTTCCAACAGGACCTCGGATAGGCATTTCGAAAACCACGCGACCTAGAGTATCCACCAACAGCTTTCGATCTTTGGGTGATGAGCTTGTGTTCATTGCAATGTCGCACATGGTTTCAAAGGTGTTAAAGATAAATGAGTCTGCGAGTGGTATCTCGGGACAAGTGGTAGCGTTGGTGATTAAGAACGTCGCTATGGATTTAATGGCTTCATGATTATATTGACAAGGTGACGCCATCACCGTCGACAAATTGGTTTGTAACAACGTAGCGATAGGATACTGTTCGTGCAAGCGAGCAAGTTGGCGTTGTAAATACCATGATAGCGAGTAGTTATGATGGGTATGGACGATGTGCTCTACAAACATACGAACAATGGTATCAGCACGTTGCATATCGTTATCGGATCCGCTTCCACGATAGCGAATATAGTGCGCTAGCTTGGGCGCAAGGTCAATGTAAGCGGGTTTCGGTTCAAGTATCGTGCGGTTGGCAGCTCGACGAATGGACCGAATCAAGCACGCTCTCAGGCCGAATAAAGTCGAGTCTGAATATGTCAAGTCAAGTCTGTAGCGGCGACTGAGAATGTAAAATGAAAAACGTCGATAGACTTGGCATACTTGGCTCATAGTCCACACATCGTTGATATCGACGTTGTCTAGAACTTGATAAATGTTTTCACTAGGCAGCGAGAGTAATATGGATATCTTCTGCATAAGACATATAAAATTGATAAGAGACAAAAAGATAGAGCAACACGAATTTGCAGGATTGATGGCTTACAGATGAGGTCATGTGCTCTGTTTTTTGTAGGGTAAAGCGATCTCGGGAAAATCAACGGTCAAAATCATATGAATCATAGTCTGCAGCTATAATATGCAGTTGGAATGCTTAAACGATGAGACGACTATGTATGAGCCCCTCTATCGTTGTGGGGGGGGGAGAGAACATGTTATTTCCCGAGGAGAAACTGTCAAGACGGAATGCACTATGTTTGTAGGTGCGAAATCTGTTTATCCGCCTATTTACTTAAATTTAGCTATTGAGATCCCGATCCTGAGGCCATGGGCCATCTTCTGCAAAGACCTCCATGGGCAAATGTGACCGCAATATTTGTCATCAGGCAATCCGCCCTTAAAGCAACGTTGATAAGGTTCAAAACATTTATAATGTATTAGGTAGTTATGCATGGTTTCTTTGGTTTTCTTTACGTTGGAAGAAACATCATTAAAGGAACGATATGATAAAATAAGAAGACAAAAGAAATATACACACAGAAGAAGAAAAAAGTACACAATAAAAAGCGAAAAGAAAGCGATATAAGCTCATTTAGAGATTACACAACTGGTGAGTTGGTTATAGTAGTAATAGAGTTGAGTGATTTGCATTTTGAGTGAGAGGGGGAATCTTTTTGGCACATTTCTGTCCTTCTATGCGGCAACTAGCGTTGCGTCTTCCCATTGAGAAAACTTTGGTACAAAGGTAGAATCCTTCTTATCAACCACCATGGAGATATCAACAGGGGTAGTCGCTTCAGTTGGTAGACTACAAATGGATTGATCATCATCTTCACTTGTAGTATCCGACTGAGTCGCGGGGCCTGCCCAGGTCATACGCTTAGCTTTGTTGGCATCAAACGCCACCATAGAAGGTGTATAAAAATTATATTGGGAATCCTTGTTTGCTGCATGTTGAACGGTCAGCCTATCTGGTGACGGAAGATGAAAATCAAAGTAGTTTTCATCGGTGCTGACCCACTGGTCACCTTTTTCTTCAGTTGGTGACGGAGGCATGTAAATACCAGAATCATTGATGGTAGATAGCTTGTACAATTGGGCGGCCGTCTTATTGCGACGGCCATGGTTCAAAATGGGAGGTACAAAAAGAGTTGGCATCTTGGGTCCACCTTTTTTTGGTGTTTCTGTGTCAATTGATTGAGGAGTATTAGTAGTAGTGCGCTTCAGCCAGAACTTGGATTTCTTTTGTTCAGGTGCGACAACAGGAGGAAGAGTAGCAGTGACCGACATGATTGATCAAAAATTAAAGCGAAAGGAATCTAATAAAAGGCGAGACGAGTGGAGAAAAAGAGAATATTTGAGTCGCAGGAAGGTTGGTCTAAGAACCCGTATTTAAAAGCTTTTTTTAACATGACTTCTTTTCTGGGAACAAAGGATGAAAAGTAGAGCCGCTTTTTCTGCCTACCCAAAAGAGGTTTCGGATGACATGCCTCTTCCCCTCCCCCCAATCTGGGTACTGATGGGGGGTCTTGCCCAATCAAATGTGGAACAGGTGCGATTGGTTTCAGCCAGACTGCCAGCATTTTCTATTTTATCGACGGACATTATGAATCTGAACCATTCATCTTCTTCCTTCCTGGCATTATGAATAAGAAAGCAAGACATATCATCATCGCAATAAACCCCACGTCGCAAGAAGCTGAGCATACCGTTGATTGGGCCATAAGTAATATATTAGATTCAAACCGCGATCAAGTCGACCTTGTATGTGCTCTCGACCTCGATGTTGATTTTACAGACGATGTCATATCCGATGTGCCAGCCATGTACGATTATCAATACCTCAATGATATGGAGCAACAGGTAAAATTTTTATTTCAATAGTTCAGACAATGATTTTTTTCAATCTAATTTGGATTTTGCCCAGATTGAAAGTCGGTCTGCCAATGCAATGAAACGGTTTGAGGGCATGCTGACTGAAAATGATATCAATGTAAAGGTGAAAGTTTACAAGGCGATAGGATCAGAACCTCGGAACATTTTGGTAGAATATACCCAAGCTTCAAATGCTGATATATTAATAATGGGCAGCCGCAATCTCACCACTTGGAAGAGGTAAAGTGAATAGTATCTGGTTAGAATTCCCATTATAAGCTTATTCTAATGAGCGTTCCTAAAGGTTCTTTTGGGGGAGCTTCAGTGAGTATGTACAAGCCCACGTTAACTGCCCTGTCATCATCGTGAAAGAATGATGATTATTGAAAATGCGAAAGAAGCTTGTTGCTGCGTCATATCGCCATAACTAAATATAGACACACCGAATAAACCATGATCAAACGTTAGCGTTTACAGCGACTACCCAAAACAAAGCATTACGTTGCTACCGTCCGTTTGTGAGCAGACGGTTGATTTTCATGAAGTTTACCTAGTCCAAACCACTTTCAAAGTGCGTAGGCGTTGATTCAAAGGTTAGGGAGTAATTGTATGGGATTTTCAGCAGGTACTGTAGCGGAACCCGGACTTAAAATTGCAAAAGTTACTTCGCGCCAGACTTGGTCCCCACATGCTTTATAATCTCGTGATTGGTGGGTGAGTACGCGCCGAGCCAAAATGCCCCGCCCAGATTGGTGTCGCCATAGCCGGACCGACCATGCCAAGCTTAAGCGGGCTGGGTGTGGATGCCGCCGATAATCTGACCACTTTTCAGGATGTGTCTCTGACCCATTTTAATGACTGGCTGTTCTATCTACAAATAATATACAAACACGAAGGAAAAAGGAATTTAGCTACAGAGCATATTTGCTCATAAAAGACATCTACAAGAAAAAAAAGAAAAGTGTCTTCTATCCAGGCAATTAAAAAAAAAGCTAGGGTATAGGGGTTGAACCACCGTTTCTAGTTAACTGGCCAACTATTTCGTTTGGCCGAGCTTCCTACCATTACATTTAGACGTCGAGAGCTAGTTTCAGCAGTTTTTTGCTTGAGAGGGGTCAAACTGGTTCCTACATCCGTTTCATCACCTGCCGAGATACCACCTTCACCAATGATGACCCAATTAATCTTGCCCTTGCGAAGTGCTTCACAGTAGTCGGAAGGGAAGTGGTCGTTGACAAAAAATGGGAACACCACGCGTAGGATGATTCGTACCAGCGAGTCCGATACCAAACGGGCGATAATGTGTCTGTTCAGCAGACCAGAAAGATGCAAAAATGAAATGGGTCGTATCGGTACGGGCTCGTTGGTCAAAGGATTGGGTGGGTATAAAGTAATGTTGAATGCAGAGTCGATAAAGACCAATGTGCCTGGTGGGGAGCTGTAGTTATCATGTGACGGTACGCGGGTCACAATGTCTGTTACAGGAGATAATGGTAAGTAACGATTTTATGATATGGTCATTCGCTCGCAGAAGATAACCCATACCATTATTGTATGCATGGTGAAAAATCTTGCTAGACATTCTAGGAGAAAATGTTTTTGCAAAGTCGGTATCCGCTATCTTTGGATGGCCGAACGTGTATAGCCCAGCAAAAATTTGCAATAACTCGGAATTGGACTGTAGCATTTTAGCTAGAAAGACTGGCAAAGAAAGAGATTTTGTTAGAGGTTTGCCATGAATAACGGAAAAAAGGCCACAAAAAGGTCGGGGAAGCTTACTTGTAGAAAGAGCTCCTCCTAAAGAATGCCCAGTGATGAATAGACGTTTTCTGCCATGGCGTGTACTTTGCCGCATAGTTGGACTATCCACAGATCGCCGATTGGGTTTTTTGGCTAGATTAGTAGCTTGCTCATCCGTACTGCTACTGTCGCTATCCTTCAGATCAGGAACCACGCCTTCATCTCCACTGTCGGCATCTCTATTAACCAAATCCATGATCCAACTCTCCGCTTGCACAAATAAATTTTGTGATCGAAGATCAACGTTCTCTCCTAGCCAACGGCTGTCGACTGGATCTCGTACGTGATGCGATAAACTACTGGTCAGAAATCGGATGATCTGCAGTATAGCCTTGATGGTCGTCCATATTGTTCGGGATATGGAAGTGCCACTAAGCTCAATGTTGACTGTCGATGAAACACCGGGATCGACTGCAGCTGCAGCTGATGATTTGCGTTTCATCTTTGGATCACCCATTGCTTCCCAAAATCCTTTGTGCACTTTCCCCATATATCCAATATAGGGCGAGTTGACCTGCGCCTTGTGTATGTTGACATTAGTCATGTAGTTTGCCATGTTCATAGGATTTGTACCGCGGAACACGAGCAAGATGTCATCATCTTTTTCGGCAATGAAAGCGCATATATTCTGGAGGACCAAGAGTGAGGAGATGAGGTATGTCAACAACAAGAAGGACGGCAAGCATACGAAAATTTTACACGCCACACAACTTACCTTGTACGCAATAGGTTTGAACGTGTTTTCAACGTCAAACCCAGCTCTTGCTAATTCATATTTGATCACCTCAACATCCTCATAAGCAAGTCGACTAGACACACCTAGAGTGTAGGCTAACGGTAACGAGTATCTTGGTCGTCGAAGCAGGTCGGAGAGAGCATTATCCTTAGAATCGGTGGCACGTTTTCGTTGTCGAAACTTTCTACCGCTTTCTAAATTACTTGTCCTTGGGATTGTATCATCAAATAAATCGAGATTCTTGTTCATAGCGTTAATAATCGCTGTTACAAATTTGGGGTGGGTGGGATCATGTGTCAGTTTGGGGCGATTGGGAGGCATGCTGACAGGTCAGTGAGCAAACTTACAATACGTCTTGCCAGTAGGATGGTAGCCTACAAATTGGCGTAATACACTTCGAATGACAACGTCGCAGCTAAGCAGAATGCAGAACCACATGAAGAAACTGACACGGATGATGGCGGATATGATGGGGCCAATAATGTAGGTGTCAGAGAGATATCTCGCTATAGGTGACAGCAATTTACTGGTCCGAGACAAAGTGCGAGCAACGACAGGTGCACCTTTTTTGATGGTTTTGTAGCCAAGGAACATGACAATGGATATAACTAGACATAGCAATGAGGTAATGAAGAGAATTAAGCTGAGCGCAGTGTATTCGTGAGCCATAAGATAGGTAGCGACGAGTGAAGGTATGGCTGACACTAAGAAGGCGATCGCAAAGTACAATCGGTTCCTTCCGTGTGCCATGGGTGAGAATGTGAAGGGAAGATGAACGGTCTGGAGAGGGAATTGATGGCGGAAGAAGAATAAAAAAAACGGAAAGGACGGTGTGCCAAAAGAAATTATGAGATGATTGAACAAATTTTCTAAGACGAATTTTTAAAATTTTCATTTAGGCGATAACTTAATGGAACATCACCGCTGGCTTTCAGTATCCTCTGTTTGATGGTTGCCAGTGTCATGGTAGGTCCAAGCGCAGTCTCACCACAAAGAAGTTCTATACCATCAGCCTGCAAGTGACCATATGCCATCTCATCCTCGGACTTCAGTCGATCGACTATGTACTGAGCGAGTTTTCTCACCCGAAGCACTCTGTTAGCTAACAGTCTGTTATGAGCGCCACCAGGTAATTCAGGCAAATTAGAAGACTCATGCGGCCGAAGCACAAAGGTCAGCTTGACGGGTTCTTTGTGGGGTGCTTTGTTCTGAAGTAGAAGATGTGAGACAATGGAACTCCAAACGGGTTACCTTTTTCAATTTCTGCCCTAGGCACTTACATAGAGGAGATAGTCCAATAACCAATTGGGGGCAACCTTTTCGATCACTTTGGCGTCATTGACAGTAGATCCAACTGTTCCACGATACAAATCCATACTAGTCGACGCCTCAAAGCTTTCTTCAGAAATAATAACCGTCGTCGTAGGAGGGATCTCAATTGTAGGAACTTCATTCACAGTGGCAGGTGTATACAAACTAGCAGTTTCCGGTACTGGAGGAACTGGAGGTTCAAGTTGAGCTTGCTTGGAGTCTGCTTGTTGATGAGCGTCGGCTGCCACACCTTTTGTTTGTTTGGATGCCATGTCGGGATTGTAAGCTCCCTGTTCAGGTGTGGACGCTGCTCGTGCATGCAACGGATTCTACTCATAACATGGTTATTATAGCGCTGATATACTCTGGTCATTTGGCTATATTTCACTTACCGACGATTGTAAACTTGATGAATTATCTGCTGACGAAGCCAAACTGCTCATCATACCACCTTCCATTTTAGCTTCGGCACTCGGTGTACGACCCAGCTTGGCCTTAACAGACAAATTGCGCAACCGCCCCATGAAACCTCCAGTGGTTGGTGACATTGGACCATTATTGGAAGTAAATGCAGCTGGCGGAGGAGCTTGTATCAACGGCGTTTGCGGTGGATTATCATGGTGAGCACCAGAAAAGTAGTCTTGTCGTTGAAATGCCGTTGTTGGTGCAGTTGCTGCTCCACTATGGTGGGTAGCAGTATTTTGACTCAGGTCCACGTTTTCAGTCGCCTGATTGGTCACATTGGTAAGCCCGTTTGAGCTACTTGCTATTGGTGCTGGCGCTGGTAAAGAAGTCACCTTGATGTTGGGTGTTTGTAGCTCTGGTACTTGTTGATTGAAATTCGGAGAAGACCTTCCGGTATGAGTAGGGGACTCATCGGTTTGCAATTCTTTAAAGTTTTGTAATTCTTCTTCTTGAACAACCAATTCCGCAGTGACAAAACCTTCAAACAAGTATCGTAACACCCACTTTCCTAAGTTGACTGGAAGATACAATTATCGTAAATATATCTAGTTGTTTCATATTTGGTGATTACTCGTATCGATGACTTACTTCTTTGTTCCTCTCGGATCTCGTAGTCTTCGGGCAAGTTCGCTTCATCAGCGTACATCTCACAATCGAAGCATGTCTGCTCATCCAAGTGAACAGTAATAGCCTATAACCACATTGATCAGTAATGCGTTACGAGTAGAAAGCGTACGAGGATAACTGTGTTATTGTATGGTTAACTTACACCAATCTTAGTATCCACAGCGCACCAGTTGGAGAACGTCTCCATGGTGTTGATCTGCTGAGCCACTTCTTCGATTGGCCGCTTGCCAAATATCTTGATTTTTTTGCACTGGAAAAAGCACATCTGTTAGCAGCAAATTCCTCTACTAGCCGATATTAGCTCCAGTGACAATACATTACCTCAACTAGATCCCACTGTGCGACTTGGCCTTCAGTATCCACAGTCAGGACATATCGACGATTGTTTAGCATCAGATGTGAGCTGAGACCCGGTTTTCCTGAAGAATAATATATGCCATGAATATTTAAGCAGTTGACATCCATCATCGAATAGACATCTACCTTCAATTACACTTTCTGGTGTGTCACGAAGTGGGATCAATGTTTCACTCGATTCTGCATCATCTTCATGATAGCTCATGGGGATGGACAGAACTGAACCAGCATACAAAGTCATGTTCTCACTGCTCATAAATGATTCCGGTAGGGGCCCTGAAAACGCAATGTCTGGTGGGGGTAGTTGGACCATGGCGCTGTTGGGTATTTCGGGATTGTACGCTGATCGTGATAACAAGCCGCGGGAGTGCTTTGGTGGTATACTCAACTAGGAAATGAAAACGGTAAATATATAATATGAATGACTGACATAGCCATCATTCAGCTTACCCATCGATTGACGCTTGAACTAGATGTAGCAGTCCATACATATCGGTCGTCTAATACAACAATCTTGGCAACTCCTCCGTTCTCCTTGAAAATACCAACGCATTCGTCTTCTCCAGATGAACCACCAGCTTCATGACTGCCAAGCTCTGTTCTAGTCACCAAGCCGTCCTTTGAGCCTGCAAAGAATGTCTTGAGCTGAGGATGATCCGAATACAGTGTCCATACTGAATCTGTGTGGGTCTCATAGGTAGCGAGACATCTAGAAGTTTTTGTTGACCAAAGTTTGATAGTTGAATCGGACGACCCTGACAATACCTAAACAAATATACAAATAAGGACATGCTATCGCCATGACCACTGTCAAGAAATCTACCAACGTACCAATTGGCCGTCATCGCTGATTAGCAGCGCACGGATATTGTCAGTATGGCCCGTGAACTTTGTGATGCGCTTTCCAGACCTTGAATCCCAAAGCCTCACAACCTGTTTACAGAAGGATCAGCATACTTTGAAAAAAGATAAGACCCCCCAATGTGCCAAACCATAGGGAAGAGGCTGAAAGATTTTACCTTTTCAGGTGAGCCAGTGGCAATTATATTCCCGTGTAAATTAGTTGCCAAGGCATAAATGGACGCTTTGGGAGATGAATCAGACACATGCCCTGATACATTAGTTAAACCGTGTTGTTGGGAGGCTGTAGAAAATGTCAAGATAGCAGAGCTTCTGGATTCGTTCAAATCCCAAAGACTGACTTTTCTATCAAAGCCCGCGCTAGCAACCCAATTTGTTGCGTCGGTCGCTGCCAAGCATTTAACAAAGTCGGCATGATTTCCAAGCGTATGTATACTATTGAAAGTTGTGCTATGGGGCTTCCAAAGCTTGATGGTCCTATCAGAGGAAGCAGATACCACTGATTGAAAGAGAAATAAGTTTCCGTTTCAAGGTTGAGGCAAAACAGGATGGGATTGGCGTTTGACTCACCGACTTCCTTATTATTGCAAAGTATAATGTCATTAACCCAATCAGTATGAGTTTGCGAAAACACACGAGGTGTGGACTTTGGTGGTGGGGAAGGCTATGTGGAGAGAATGGATTAACAACGTTAACACCTAACGGTTTCTTTAACAAGTTCTAAAAAGTCATACAATAGCCGATTGATCCAATAACCACTCTCTTCTCGGTGTGTCAGTGTCTTCTTCATCTATTTCGAATTTTGCTGCACGTTGAAAGGGCATATGCAAGTCCCAGCCGGCCACAACACCGTCTCGACCTGCAGTATATAGAATGCCGCCTTCATTTACATGAGAGTTGGGGTATCTACCAGCCGATGGATCTAAAGCCAGAGAATTGACACCTAAGCGGTGGGCAAGATCATCATTTTCATTCTTTACAACGTATGAGACCTTTCGACGAGTAGTAGCCCTCATCATATAGAGGACGTTAGGTCAACCTCAAAGACTTCACCTCAAGTCCCGACGCAACGAAGCTGAGTACAGCACTTTGCACAGCGGGTCACGTGGTGTATGATGTAGTCATTATCCTTAATGGGTCAGCATCGTACGGGCTTTTGTGCCTTTACCACCTGGAGACAAAAGCTGAAAGAGCAGCTTTCCCTTCCACTTAGATGACCGATCATGCTAACAATTTACATGTGCGTGGTCATGAAAATGACTCGTATGCAGCAATCCAGGACATCCCAATCATGGTGTCTCCGCTCTACAAGATGCCCAAGCCAGTAAGCCTTCTCCCTCATTTTACAGCTCGTAAATTCCTATATTGTATACTAATCTCCTTGCAAAGGTTGTGCTTGGAAATCACCTAGCTATTATACCAGAAAATGTGAATAATTTGGTATGAATCATTTCTCGATTGGATATAAATAGATTAAGAACTTTAACCAACGTTTTATGAACAGCTGTTGTACCCCTTTAGTCTTGAGCCAGAGGTTTCAAAAGAAGTAGAGCAATGCAGAGAGCTTGAAAAGAAGAACATTGAAAAGCTTGAGCAAAAATACCAGGAATACATTCATGATAGAATCCAGCGCCAGAAAGTGGCCGCTCGAAAAATCGCTCCTGGATTTTTAGATACAGACACCAAGATACTGACACCGAAACCGCTCAACGCAAGGGCCAATGGTTCGGTGGCAGAACCTGCAATTGAAATGCCTTCACCGAACAGCCTTTCACGCCATAATCGTTCAATGAGTGATGAGATTCCAAGTGCTCGCCTCGTGCTACCTGATCAAGGCGTTAAGGTGACCACTCACTTGCTTGAATTTTCGGACGACTAAATTGAACATATCACTAATGTTCTCTCTATAGCCCTCTACTTCAGTATCAAGCGGTTTAGGATCAAAAAAGCCAAACAATATCAATTACCTTGAGTTTGAGCAGGGGCTAGCCCCATTGGATCCATGGGATACACCTGAAAATGATATAGATGCATTGCAGGAAATATGGGATGCTCGTAGCCCCGTCAAGCAAGATAACCGTCGAAGAACTTTGAATGACATGAGTGGAACAAACCAAATGTCTTATCAGCAATCTGCCAACCATGGGCCAATGCGATCATACCAACACCAACAACAACCACAGCATTCAATGCCTCTTCCACACAAACAACCATCCTACCCCCAACCACCACCACATTATCCGGTTAACAGACCAACAAGCGGTAAGGAAAGCTTTTTGGTTGATATGTCTTTTGAAATCTTTGGTATACTGAATTACATATGTCGGTGGCGTCAACAGGTACAACCAGCCCAATACAACATAGTTACCCTCCTCTGAGAGCGACGTCACCCAATCCACCTGCTCGACCTCCTAAAGCGTTTGATACTACGCCTCCACCACCTCCACCGCCAGTGCCAGCAGCTGCTAACCAGGAACATAGCATGACTAATGGATTAATACAAGAATTGGTAGATATGGGTTTTACTCGAGAACAAGCGCAAAACGCTCTTGAGAAGAATGACAATGATATAAGCAAAGCTACCAATTTTTTGCTAGATTTCAGCGAGTGAACAGTCAGCTAACCAATCATGTACATTAATAAACTGTTTGCTCGGAATGAAACAATAGCAACAAACCCAGTGTGTATGCCGTAAGCGGTCATGTCGAATGCTAAGCGGAACGTGAAGCTCTTAAAAGGCTTACTAACGTAGGTACTTTGAGATGAACTGCAAAGCATGATTACATAACATGTACCTGGGCGGCCGTGTGAAATTATAGAAAGGTATGAAACAGAGTGATCTCTCTTTCGCCCATTCATCTAAGGTTAAATATCAAAAAAATATGACCGCTAGCTATCTATGACTCGTGATACATTGTATTGTTTCGCTGAGCCAACTCACTGCGTCTTCTTCTTCTTTTCACCCAGTTATGTCTGTAGAAATCTAAGATGTTACGAAACGATGTTTGGCAAACAATGTAGGTTCGTTCTACAACTGGTCAAGCGTAAAGGTTCACCGCTTACGATTTGTGAATAAATATGACTCTTCCCATCGAATTTAAGCCTTACTTGCAAGAAAGCGTCTGTCAATAATTATGACCTGGGGCAAAAAATACTGAGTGGGGGCTAAAACCACAGATGTGTGGCATTTTATTTTTCATTAAATTGTACTTCATGGGGCGTCTGTTGCTGACTGCTTGCATAGCCATTGGCCGTCCGGACGGGCTTTTGACAGCTCCCTGTCCGACTGATTGGCTACCTGGTAAGTAGGAGTGGCGAAAATTTATTGCCGCCTCCATTGCTCATGAGTTACGTCTTGAGAACTCAGTATTTAGCAAGTGAACTAAAGGCGAGTTCCTTTACCATGCTGCGAATGATGAACAAACGTTGGTGCGGGAGACGACAACGTGCGGCTTATGACAGGTGCAGTGGGGACCTTTATTCATACTGACAAACTTGGCAAATGCGCTCTGCCAAATTTTTGATCCCCAGCTTGCCCTTTCAGCAAATTCCAGCTTTGAAAAAAAAATTATAAACCCTTTTCAACCAACCATTGGATGAGCGTATAACATGACGGTACCTGTCATAGCCGATGGAGGGCCAACAACCCCTTCTGCGAAGGCTGCACGCCAGACAATAACTCAAGTCGCTGCGGATTTCAATACCGACGTTGAAAATGGCCTTCAGCAATCTCAAATCCAGTCGTTACTAGGTCTTCATGGACCTAACGATTTTGAACAAAAGGAGGAGGAGTCGTTGCTCATCAAGTTTTATAAATCCTTTTCCGAAAACCCGTTGATATTGCTGTTGCTAGGATCGGCAGTTGTATCGCTTCTCATGCGCCAGATGGACGACGCCATCAGTATCACTTTGGTAATGTGCAAGCATCTGCTCTGCAACTTGTACCTTTATTGCCCCATTACTGACTTGCTTGGCACGAATCTCATGTATACGCTATCATTTAATCTCTAGGCTATTGTTATTGTGGTGACAGGTAAGAAAATGTGTGGATTTGCCATCGATGCAACTACCGCAGAGTTCATGGCTATGGTGCATGCGCAGTACTGACAAGTGAACTCTTCTCCAGTGGCGTTTGTTCAGGAGTACCGATCCGAGAAATCACTGGAAGCACTCAACAAGCTTGTTCCTCATTATTGCCACTTGCTCAGGTAAGTAAAACAACTGTCCCTGCTGTCGATCCCTGCATCGCGACGCTTACGTCTAGCCAATCAGAGATGGCCATCTGAGTGCTGTACTTGCAAATCAGCTCGTTCCTGGTGATATTGTCCGTTTTAGTGTTGGTGATCGTATACCCGCGGACATTCGTCTATTGACAGTAAGTGTTCTCTATCTGTTGACCATATGGTAGCTCATTCACCAACATCATTATCAAGGCTGTGGATTTGGAAATTGATGAATCAAATTTGACTGGTGAAACAAACCCCAGACGCAAGCACTGTGAGCCTATCACCGCCAACAGCTTTGCTGAACTTGCTCTATCTGAACGTGACAATATTGGTTTTATGGGTACCTTAGTACGAAATGGTGAGCTTTGTCTTTGGTTTGGACAATACGGTGCAAGTAGCTTGATATTAATAGCCGGTTTCCTTGGTCAGGTCACGGAACTGGTATTGTCGTTGGCACGGGAAAAGACACGGAATTCGGCAAGGTTTTCGAGATGATGCAAGAGGTTGGTGATATAATAACTAAGATTATTTTGCATTACTGCATGGCGCTGAACATTCCTCCATTAGGTGGAAGACCGCAAAACCCCTCTCCAGCTTAGTATGAACGAACTCGGCAAGCAATTGTCATATCTCTCCTTCGGTATTATCGGTGTCATTGTCGTCATTGGTTTGGTGCAAGGCATGCCGTGGCTTGAAATGTTTACTATTGGTGGTATGGTTCTCAATCGATTGGCCACGTAAAATCTGAAGCCTAAAGTATTCACCGGTGAACTACCTTTTTTAGTGAGCTTAGCTGTGGCCGCCATTCCGGAAGGTTTACCTATTGTGGTTACTGTCACTCTGGCTTTAGGTGTGTTACGCATGGCGAATAGAAAGGCTATTGTCAAGCAGCTTCCTTCTGTTGAAACTTTAGGATCGGTCAATGTTGTCTGTGCTGATAAGACTGGCACCTTGACCGTCAACCAGATGACCGTGACCAAAATTTTCACCTTGCACGATCAGCAGATATTCGACTATGAGCATACGATACCCACAACTGGAAGTGAAGCTTTAAGTCGTACACTTCGCATCGGTAAGTAGTTGATTGTACGTTATTTTGGGTAGATTTTTTAATGATTGACCACGGGTTATCAATTAGGTAACCTTTGTAACAATTCCTGGATCGATGAACATGGAAAATATGCTGGACAACCCACCGATATCGCCCTTTTGGATGTGGTGATCAGAAGCGGTCTCTTAGATGAGCGTCCGGTGAGTAGTATTTGGATAAACTAGTATGTTTGGCTGTTGACTGATAATCCTCTTCGTATTCACAGACCTTCACAAGAGTTTCCGAAGTAGCATTCAACTCGGATCAAAAGTTCATGAGTGTAACATGCTCTACACCTGACGGTAGCTCGAATTCAGTTTACCTTAAGGGAGCGTTCGAGCCTGTGATGGAACGATGTACCACCTATTATGCATCAGAGAACAACCGACCAGCGCTCACACCGACACTGAAAGACACTATCCAACGCCATATCGCTGCCATGAGCTCTCATGGACTTCGTGTACTTTGCATGGCCTATGGACCTCGTGAAGATTCTCTTTGCTTTACTGGATTCGTGGCTGTTTACGATCCCCCACGCATGGGTGTCGGTGAAGCTATCAAGGATCTTGTTCAAGGTGGCGTCAAAGTGGTTATGATTACTGGTGATTCGGACGGAACTGCACTATCTATTGCTCGAAAGCTTGGAATTCCTATGAACCCGACAAGAAGTTGCTTGACTGGTCAAGATATTGAACGAATGAGCGAAAGACAGCTTCAGGATGTCATTGGCGGTATCTCTGTATTTGCGCGCACAACTCCTCGGCATAAGCTTGCCATTGTTAAGGCATTCCAATCCAAAGGTGGTGTTGTAGCCATGACTGGAGATGGTGTGAACGATGCTCCAGCCCTGAAAATGGCTGATATTGGTATTTCCATGGGCAAGAGTGGCACTGATGTTTCCAAGGAAGCAGCTGACATGATTTTGGTGGATGACGACTTTTCAACCATTTTGAGTGCTGTGGAAGAAGGTAAATGCTTGAAACAATTTTTTGTGTGGAACAATATATTGTGTCATGAACAGTGCAGCTAAAACGTTTTCTATCAGGCAAATCTATCTTCTACAACATCCAAAACTTTTTGACATTCCAGCTAT
This sequence comes from Umbelopsis ramanniana AG, assembly GCF_025399195.1. NCBI lineage: Eukaryota > Fungi > Mucoromycota > Umbelopsidomycetes > Umbelopsidales > Umbelopsidaceae > Umbelopsis > Umbelopsis ramanniana. The sequence goes on from NW_026252127.1 coordinate 203,040, forward strand.
CTACCAGTATTTCTGCTCTATCCTTGATCGCCCTCAGTACATTGTTCGGTTACCCTACACCTTTGAATGCTATGCAGATTCTCTGGATTAGTACGTATAGCTTGCTTCTCAGATGACCAGAGAGAAGGATTTTTTTGTTTATTCACCTTGTCCGCTTCTTCACAGACATTATTATGGATGGCCCTCCTGCGCAATCTCTAGGTGTAGAGCCTGTCGATCATGATGTTATGAAAAAACCTCCTCGGTCTCGTAGTGCACATATTTTGACTCGAAGACTTGTCATTCGAGTTCTGACGGCAGCCCTCATCGTCGTCTTGGGTACTGTTTTCATATACACCTCGGAAATGGCAGACGGTCAAGTTACCGCAAGAGACAGAACCATGGTGAGTACTATAATGGTGTGTGGAGTCTTACTGTCGACGATTGTGTTATCTAATCCGCCTACTCTCATAGACTTTTACCACATTTGTCTTCTTTGACATGTTCAACGCTTTGGCTTGTCGATCGGAAAAGAAGTCTATCTTCACGCTTGGCCTCTTTTCTAATCAAATGTTCAATCTTGCAGTTGGTGGCTCGGTGGTCGGTCAACTATGTGTTATCTATGTTCCCTTCTTCCAGTCGATTTTCCAAACAGAAGCCATCTCGCTATGGGACCTACTGAAAATCACCCTTTTGGCCAGTTCGGTTTTCTGGTCAGATGAAATCCGAAAATATTTGGCTAGAGAAAACATAGTGCTGAAGAAATCTGGCCGCACTGGACTCAAGTTTCAAAGACAATACAGTAGAGAAATAGACGGACCAATCAACTCGGTCTGATAAATCGGTGCATTTATAAAGCATGCTGTTTGACCTGGATACAATTCAGTTATATATGGACGGCTGATCGCCATATTTTGCCCTCCCCTTTTCATGGTCCTTTTTTTTTTGCTACCCATCAGCGTACTCAAGACGGTAATAAAAAACTCATTTCATTTCGCAATAGCAATTTCGGTGTCGTAACGGTATGCGATCAATGACGCGACATGGTAACAGTGTTGCGAATTTCTGTTGTGAAGACAATTCAATCCCAGATGCTCTAACAAATCATTATGGAGACGTTAGATAGATTCTTACTAGTCACTACCAGAAAAGCCTCAAATGATGAACAATTTTAGTAACATTTGTCGTATCTTGCTGGACGAGTAATGGGTATAGAATAGACTCGATTACGTGGCCATGACATACATACTTATCGGAGCGGCGTTGTATCCATAGAGTTTCTTCAACGAGCCGCCTTGGTCACTGCTCATTTGCAAAACCTACCCGATGAGATAACTGGAGCTCATGATAGCGGTGTTCATGATAAGGTATTCCACCGTTTCCGTTACATTTCGCACACTTACCAACATAGTATCAAAAGGAATAAAAATGCAATTTGTAGTTCTGTTATCGACGCAGTGGAAGTATACCTGCATTTAATTCGAAGATTGATGCACTTACCTAATATAACATCACTCCAGGGTACAAAACAGCGTTAAATTCATCTTATTTGTATGCATTAAAGATGGCGAAAGTACGTACGATACATGAAGAAATATTGCGTGCTGAAAGCTTATTATCGATACATTGCTTTTACAGGCAATTGACATTCAACCTGTGCGTTGTGGCCACTAATTCTTATGAAAAGTCTGGTGAATTGGCGGCACTGCCTTGTGATACCACACAAAGGCGTGATTTTTGGCTTTATTGTTGCAAGTCAATGAAAAAGTGCAGTATATAGTGTGGGCCATTTTTCCACTTTTAAGAATTCATTTCACTTCGAGCAATATCTGCACTTCCATGTCGTCAAAAGACTCATCGCCGCCAAGCACATTGTACTCAAACTCGGAACTGGAGAAAAAGAATGAAAAGACGGATGTTGAAATAGCCAACATTGAGGAGATTGGCTTGAAAGAATCCGTATTCGATGATCCCAACTTGTCTGAATACTATAAGCCAATTCCCGAGTATGAAGGCTACCATCGATTCGACCCTACCGCTGTATGGACTGCTGAAGAAGAAAGAGTCCTTGTCCGTAAGATAGACTGGAGGATTATGGCATGGTGTTGTCTCATGTTCATTGCCCTACAGTTGGATCGTGGCAATATAGGTATGGAAGTGCGCATTTATCAGATTTTTGATTGTAACATGGTGCTAATCAAGACTTTAACTATGCAGGAAATGCCTTAACTGACGATTTCTTGACTGACTTGGGGCTGACCACAAACGACTATAACCTGGGCCAAACGATCTTCTACATCTGTTTTTTGCTAATGGAGGTAAAGCAAACTCATAAAATGTTTTGCACGCAACCCATGCAAATGGACGTTTTATTCATGACATGTTTGTTTAGCTCCCATCGCAACTTATCAGTAAGAAATTGGGCCCTGACAACTGGATTCCTATCCAAATGACTTTGTGGAGCATTGTTGCAATGTGCCAGGTTGGGATAATGTTCTATACTTGTACTTAACTTTGGTCACTCTTTCTGATATTTCTTTAGTTTCGCCTGAACGGAAGAGCTTCTTTTTTCGCAACTCGAGCCTTACTAGGAGCTTTGGAGGGAGGATGTAAGTTTTAGCTAGAGCAGTTTGATACAACAGCCAAATGAATTGTTACTTATATGTTGTTCTCATTAGTCATCCCTGATATCGTGCTTTATCTTTCCTACTTCTACAAAGGAGATGAGCTTCCCGTACGGTTAAGTTTCTTTTGGGTATCCTTGACTTCAACAACAATTATCGGCTCCTTCCTTGCATATGGTATCCTACATCTTAGAGGCGTCGCTGGCTGGGCTGGCTGGCGTTACTTATTCTTAATTGAGGGAACAATTACACTGGTTCTCGGAGTTGCTTCCTTCTTCTACCTTCCACCATCACCCACTCAAACTAAAGGCTGGCTCCGAGGAAAGACTGGGTGGTTTACCGAAAGAGAAGAAATTATTATGGTTAATCGTGTCTTACGAGACGACCCTTCCAAAGGTGACATGAACAACCGTCAAGCTGTTGGTCTACGAGATCTCTGGAGATCGCTCTGTGACTATGATAATTGGGGTCTTTACCTCATTGGACTTTTGGCTTACATACCAGCAACTCCACCTGCTGTGTACTTGACTTTGACTTTAAAGAGTCTAGGCTTTGGTACCTTCAACTCTAACTTGTTGACCATACCGTCCCAGGTTCTGTTCATCATCAACGTAAGTATAAAAAGTTTAAGAGAACATAAAAATCAATCTACTAATCATCGTCACTCTATATGTCGATAGAACATTGCACTTTCTTATTTTAGCAGATGGAGCAAGGAGAGATCTCTCACTTCCATGATGGCCGTTGTATGGTCGCTACCTTTCTTAATCGCGTTGGAAGTATTGCCGGGTGATGTCAATCCTTGGGTCAAGTACTCTATAGTATCATTGCTTGTTGCGTATCCATATTGTAAGTTTAATTAAAGGGTTTTACGACAGCAAGATCACATTTTTACTAACGCTGATTTCTAGGCCATCCAATTCTTGTCGGATGGAATTCCATCAATTCAAATACAGTACGAACAAGAACCGTGTCCGCCGCCATCTACAATATCATGGTACAGCTCGGAAGCATCATTTCTTCAAACATCTATACGGCAGACGATGCGCCATTATATCGAAGAGGAAATAAGGTCTTGATTGGCATTTGCGTGTTTGATATCTTCTTGTTCATTGGCGTGAAGTTTTATTACATCTGGCGTAACAAGTCAAAGGCAAAAATATGGGACGCTATGACACAAGATGAAAAAGCAAACTATCTGGCAACAACAACCGACCTTGGCAACAAGCGACTGGATTTCAAATTCCATCATTAATCCCGTATTCTTTTGCACACCAATACGAATTGCATTTCCTAAAATAAATCATGTATAACATCTTAGCATCTATAACATAATTCATAAAGGTTTGATGATATGCTGGAGGTGAATTGATCTTCAGATTTACTAGTCACTTAAGCACTGAGGATAAATGTATCTAACGGGCCACCTGATAGTGACACGCTCGTGTTTGAATAGTTTCAAATTCTATGGTAATTTACTATTCTAATTTATAGAATACAGTAAAAATATGAACAACATGCAACGGAATAAAAAATGTCAAACCCATCTACTTACAATTTGAAATCTAAGGAGAGAGATGATACATTGAATAAACAGTCTAGTACAGCGACTGGTGGTAAGGAAGCGTTTTATATATTTAGCTTTCTTTTGACTATGCTGTCATGCTTAAAAAAAGGATGCGTGAAATGCAGGAGGTTTTGATGTGTGGATCTACAAGCCGGTGAATTCAAAGTGTTGGAGGTAAACGGTCTTTTTTCGTAAAATGTTGGGAATTTTTAATGGTGGATTGTTCTATGATGATCGCTGAAGACTGCGAAAGCATCATATTCTTGCTGCCGGTAAAATGGAACCATGATGGATTTTCAGTAGGTCACCTGGTATCACTCGGTACCAAGCTGACTGCTGAAAGCTGGACCTTTAGGCCAAAACATACACAAAACCACTATTTAAAATATATTTCACACACATTCAACGTATGAAAAGTTGTAGTTATGAACGACATATCACTGCCTTTTTGCCCTTTTGCAACCATCACTTTGTAGTCTGCTTTCTTGAATCTCCGACATTTTGGCACGAATTTAGCCCCTCAGTTACAAACTACCGTAGCACAACATTTCTTCTTTCTCCCACATCAAAGCATGTACGTATCGCCACCACCCAAAACTGCAAAAACCATTCTTTCCTTTGGTTTAGTTTATGTAGCTACTGCCATTGTGGTAGTCGCTATTGTAGTTTTCAACACCATATTCCTAGATCAACCATCGTATGAACCAGATCATTCTTCGTGTTCCTGCGATTGTTGGGATCGAAAATTCAAAGGAGAGTATTACGGAGCCACGCAAGATTACAAAGCCGTTTACTTCAACATGACAAGCACTACAGTTCTCGTATTCTTATGGACACTGTTTTATATATTACTCATTGAGCAATTCATTCGAAAAAGCGTTCATCATATATTAGATCATAGTGTACGGTACGACATATTGCTTCTCGCAATTATTGGTTTCTACGGAAACTACTACAACTGGTGGGCAACGTGGAATTACTTGAACGACAGTTTTTACATGATGTTCACAACTCAAATGTTCTTCAATGTCACCGAGTTTATACCGTCTTTATCACTTTATGTTCTGTTAGATGAGGATGCCAAACCATCCAAGTTCTTGATGCTTATCAGCGCCTCCGTCTCCATGGCTCATCTCTTCTTGTCTCTGTCGGATCAAGGGTGGTACCATATTGCGACGATTACCGGAAAAATCCAAAGAGATATAGCGTTTATCATCTCAGACTTAGTATTGCTTTACATCAACTTTATGGAGCTGACAAAAATGCGGATAATGAGAAGAGATGTATACTATGTTCTAGCCACGAGTGCGCTACTCATGGCTTTCTATCATTTGCTAGACTGAAGGAAAGGAAATGGGCTTCAACATCGAACGATTGATGCATATAGTTCATTCCCTATAGCCAATATGAAACGATCATCTCTGCCGTTGAATTTGCTGCTCGGTATGAATCATGACGTGCAGCACAGTTTAGAGATCTTTACTAGTCCAATTTTGTAAATGAACCGCAGGGAAATATAAGTACCAATGGAATTAAAATATATAGTTTATTACTATAGATGAAAGCGTGTTATTCTATACGTATGATGATTAATTAGGCATTGAATGAGATGGGAATTTTTTAAAAAAAGTTATTTGGTTTCGACGTCGTCACGTTGTTCGTCACTATGAAAATATGTATGAATCGTAAGTATACGTGTTATATGAAAAATAGACAAGCAAATATTTGTGATCCTTACAGTGTGCCCTGTGTAGAGGTCTCAGCAGAATCAAGAGCTTGGGTATCTTCAAGACGAGGGTTTCCAAGAAGGAAAGCAGCGATGATAAGAGGAATGGCAAGGCACGTTCCGGTTATAGTTAACAACTTTTGGGAGTGATTATAAGCCTCAATGACAGCACTGCGCTCGGGAGTGCCTATAGGGTACTCTGCGATGAAAGTGAATGGCGATGAATATGCCAAGTCAGTGAGGGAGCTGTTGATGGGGGCCAAGTTTTGGGCAAGCTGAGCTGGCAGAGTGTTGGTCCAAATGGCACCAGACACGGAGTCTAAAACAAATAGTTAGAATATTACTCGAAATTGATACCATGCAGTACGATGTACTCACTTCCAATGCCTGATCCGATTTGATAGGTTGTCAAGTAAAGAGCAGTGATGATGGCAACATGCTCATGCTTAGTAGCAGCTTGAACAAGGGCTTGAACTGGATATGGGAACAGACCACCAGCAATGCCAAGGACTGAGAAAGAAAAAGTTTTAGAAAATTGGCGAATTTACAGGTACCCCCTTTCTTTCTTTCCACACTTACGAATTTGGGCACCAATAACACCAGCATGACCGTTATCGGCTGCACTGCGGTATTTGATCATCAAGCCAAGGGCAGTGATATACAAAAATGTACCGGTGACAGCAACCCATTTGATATGGCGAATGTATCGGATAACGAAGCCACCAACGACACCAGTGACAACCGAGCAGAAGGAATATAGGGAAGTAATTCTGGTTGCCGACATGACAGATTCGTCGAAAGAAACGGAGAGCACAGTGTACAAGTAACTAGAGCGAGTAGAAATATAATAAGATGATGTCCTTGCTGCAATATGCGACAAAAGTCAAATATTCACTTACTCTCCCTGAAGGTACCAGGTCATGTTAAGCAACATAGCCATAAGTAGACCGGCGAGGATGGTGCGGTTGTTGAGCAACTTGAAGGGAACACAAGGGTGCTTTGCGAACTTGCTCTCCCAGATGACGAAGAGAGGGATACAGAGAACACCAAATACAAGCATAACAATAATGTAAGTCTGTCTCCAGTTTGCACTCACACCGCCAGCCACGGTAAGAGGAATCAAAATAAGGGACAACATGGCAGTCAAGAGAATAACACCGACGACATCCATTTGCCAAAAGAACCAGATCAGCTTTCCTTGGATGGAAAGATTCTTACTGCCAGACACAATGTCGGTCAATTTTCCATCTCTGACAGCCTTTCTCTTAGCCATAATGAGAGCGACGTAAATGGGGATACAAACAAAGGGCATGATGATGCACCACATACCAACACCTTTATGAAAAATGGTATTGAGTTAATGCATGGTTGACAGTAACTTTGCACAGGTACGTTTGTACTAACCCCACTCCCAAGTTGAGTTGGCCAAAATGGAACTTGTGACATTTCCAGAAATCCAAGCATTGATAAGAAAAGGAAGAGCGGGAATATAAGACATCAGGACACGGTTACGGGTCGAAGATAAATCGGCAATCAATACTTCGAACAGAAGCTGGAAACCGGTTAAACCAAGCTGCCAAAGGACCTTGCAATAGAAAACGAGATTAGTACTGAGTATTTTAATCTTCAACTTGAATGTGCTTCTTACCTGTCCTCCAGCATATGTCTGAATGTTCTTTGACGATGCTTCGATGATAGTACCAAGCACGTAGAAGAAGGCGGAAAAGGTAACTAGTTCAAAACGACCAAACACATCTGCCGCCTTAGACATAGGTGGTTGAGCAGCAGCAGCGATGATGGATTTTACAACATTCAGGGTAGAGAGTAACGAATGGACTTCGAATGAATTGGTGGCGGAAGTCTGTTGAAAAGAAAATGAAAAAATCATTGAGTAAATTATAACTTCATACCCACAAAATAAGCAAAACAGTACTTACTTGATAGACATAACGGGTAGAGCTATCAAGACCATATGCATATGAAGCCAGAAAGATGCCGACAAACAAAATAGTCAAACTGGTGGTGGTAAACGAAGAAGTAATAGCTTCAATTTTTCTGACACCAGGACTTCTAGAGTCCAAAGTAATCTCTTTGCTGTGAGAATGTTCCTTTTCAAAGGTCTCTCCTTCATAAGAATGTTGTTCCTTCTCAGGAGTGGTCATGTCTTCTAAAAGAGTATTTGGAGGAGAATGTGAAAAAGAAAAAGGAACGGGCAAAACTTGCTCGTAAAATACTAAAATTTTCAACTTCAGAAACGCTGCCGTGAAAATTTTTATCAGATCATCAGATACATCCCGCAATTCTAGCCATTTCAATTGGCGCGCGCTTGGAGAACCTTCAGAAGGACGCCTTCTGGACTTGCATCTGAAGATCTGATAACATACCTGGATGGCTCAATCACGACACAAGACGATGAAAGTTCGATTTTCTGTTCTCATATAGTCACTTCAAATGATTGTATGAACCTGTGAAATTGTCAAGTTACATAGAAAGTACTGGGAAAGTATCATGTTGTGAAAGTAATCGAGCCTGTGCACCCTGATTGGGCCACTTCTGGACTTCAAATAGTTTTTCCGCTCGCCAAGGCCGCCAATGGAACAAGTGGTCTGGTCCTGAAGTGGTTACATCATAAATACAAAATCAAATTGGTGTATCTTTAAAGACACTGTCGAAAGCATATATATATATGACTATCTATTGAGATTCAAGTGTCTGTGCTATGTGTTAATGGAAATTTGAAAGTCTTGGTTCGCGTATGTGTGGCTTGCTGTCAATTTTTTTTTTTTTTTTTCGAAGTCCATGCATTTCAACATCCCTTCTCCGGTTTACACTGTCCGACCCGGTGAGTTGCTAGTGATATGCCATTAAAGAATAACAGGAATACGAACAAGCCAGTCCTATCATAAAATCCACGTGCATTGTGGAATTCTGAGAGATGCGAAAGCTTCTTGACTCTGAGTTCCTTCAAGGCAAACGAGGGCAATTCGCGACAAACTTCTGCAGAATCGCTCCCGCAATTCCTCTGTCTCTATTACAGCGTACTATAAAAAACACGCTAGAGAGATCGGACGCTAGGGCTCATGTAGTCACTATTAGGCATGCTCAGTCACTGATCAGCACTCTCAACATGTGTACGTGTTAGGTAGTCTTAATTGATTGTGCACATTGACAACATGAAGGCCAACTATGTGTTGTGTTGAATGCTAGCGTCGATCGATATGTGTTTGAGTGGAGTATATAAAGTCAGTTACGTAATCAGCCACGAGTAGCTTCATCAAGGTATTGAAAAGATAAAGCCCAAGTTTAAAAATTGCCTTTGTACAGAAAGAGAAATAGCCAATGAAAATAAAATCAATGCAGATATAAGGAAGTTAAAATATGTTCATGAAATGCTAAAATAGCTTTTCATGTTTAGTGGGTGTCGATATATTGCCCAAAGTGCATTGGCAAAAGGGTGGAATATACAGAATCTGATAACACTTACACTAGGTTTTTGGCGCCGCCTATGTTTTACAAGCTGCATTTAAAATGTTGAAGCAATTGTGCTGCCACAATCTTATCCTTCCAGAATTTCCTTTTGTTTCATTTATTAGTATTGGACTAAATGGTTCTTCAAGTGATATGGAGAAGCCAATTCCATGCTACGTAGATTATTTGGTTGCCGAAGTTATATATTCGACTCTTCCACTACGACATGAGCATGACATGCTCAAGGTTACCAACAAACGTACCTTTTCTTATATATATTTAGCTTCGTTAGTGCATTTGTTTGGGAGAGATGACACCAATGATATGAAAGACGCATGCAGCTCATGGAAAAAATACCTCTTTATTGCCAAGTAACTATAAAACTAGCATCAAATGCTGCACAGCTGCAAGGAGACACAGTGGTGACATCACAGTTATCTTACCCTGGTCTGATACCGCGCAGTGAAAACTGTTCGGTTGCTTTTTTCCTGGAACCCAAACGTATCATGTTGACAGAGCATCTACTTGCATTGGATCCCGAGAGCTACCATGCCGCTACACACCACAGGCTTTTGATCGAAATTGGTAATTTGGAAGTCACCCCACGACATCTGAGTTCCTGGATAGTCGAAGACAAGTTTTACACCGGTGGCTATGTCAATATGCTTGAAACGATGCTTTCTCGTTTACCTCAAACGAAGATAACCACAACAGGTTCGAAAGATACTACAGACAGCCTGTATAATCTCTTGTTCTTTGCGCATGAAAATATAATTAGAGAGGCCAACTTTTTCCAAACCTTGTTGGCTCGTTACAACATTGCATCCGACAACGTAAAGAATATGCGCCCCTTAACGAAACAATATACAGATTTCCAACAAAAAGTAGCAGAGGAGAGTGGCGAGGGCCTTGGGAAAGCGCTTGTACTTCTTTGGGCTATGGAGCGAGTATTTTTTGACGCTTGGTCACACGCCAAAACTTTGTTGAAAGATCACCTCCCTACTGAAAACGAGAGCAGCCATATCAAGACTATCCGCGAACTTGTTGAAAATTGGTCAAATCAAGAATTCGAACAGTTTGTCGACGAATGTGCAAAGCAGGTCGACAACCTATCTATGTCTGATAAGGACAAACTTGCCGAATATGAAAGAGTATATCACGAAATGTTGGTATTTGAGCAACAGTTCTGGGATCTGGCTTATGACGCTTAGTCTGCAAATATGGCAATAAAATCGCGACTTACATTGTATAGAGTTATTACAATAGCATGGATGTTGAATTTTTTTTTCACTTGGTGAAGGTTTGCACACTGCAGAAGTTAGCCGAGAGAGTAGCAGTTACATTTTTACTAATTGCGCGGCCTACGGCATCTGATTTAAGAAAATAGTCTTGCGCCTTGATACATTGCGAGCTAATGGGTGGTCCAGTCATACCTATGTCGCTGGAGAGGCTGATGCAGAGGTCACTCATATAGCAATGCTTGATCGTCCAGATTTTATATGCAATGAGAGTTCCAGTCATTTGAACAATCTAAATGTTGTAAATGTCGTGCTTTAAAAATCTTCGTGTTTCCTCTGAGCAAAATAATTTTGAACGTTATGTATCTCCCTGTGCTTCCTGCTTGTTCAACCACAATGACAGAAGCAACAGCGACAGGAAGACGATGAGGTCCGAGCGATGAACCTTCAGTAGATTCTACAACCGTTGATGTCTTACGAACGATGTCCAGGCTAGATACGTAGCCTTCCTAGGCATACAAGTAGATGCTCTGTGGGAGAAGTGGACTTGTGTACACACTATGTACATCTTCTATCATAGCATTTGATCTCGGATTTTGAACAAGATATTTTCAAATGATATGGTCAATGGAGAGGCTCCAGAGTCCAAAATGTGTCAACTGGAGCTGAGGGCACAACAGCCTGATGTAATGATCTTTTCAATTGAACAGAGACTTTCCTTACCCCAATCCAAAGCGCAGCTGAGTTTTACCCCTTATATTATTCCCTAGTTCTGATCGCTCCCACTTATTGTTCCCTTCCAGATGACAAAACTCGCTTTTCGCTTCAAAAGTAAACTCTTCTCTCTTTACACCGACAACCCTCTTTGACCCCCCCGCACGAGACCAAGCCTCGGTTGACATCTCTATACGCATATAAATGCAAGCGTTCAATCCCTTGCTCGTAGATGGCAATTTAATTTGAATTACAAGTGCCAGTGCAGTGAACCTCTCACCTGAGGTCATATTCAATAATGCTATGAACTTGGCTCTCTCCTTGGAGCCCGTATTATTGCGACGTGTTACTCGCTAACGCTCGTAACCCTTTTAGCAATCAAAGACCCTTAAACAAAAGTATACATACATATTTTATCTTGTCAAGGCACCAGTATTTGTCCTGAAGAATGGGAAAATCAGCAATACGAGTACGGTTGATATAACAGTGAAAAACAACATTGCCAACTTCGCTAAGTCAGCTGCGTTTTCCATGTATGTGGGTTAAAAAAAGTGTTGTTATAGGCATAAAATGTCTGTAGGACGGCAAGTATGTTCAACCTCCTAGAGAAGCTATGTAGCATAGGCACATTGACTCAGATCAAATAGTGTTAATGCATTTTTTCAAACTTTTGGAACATTATATTATGTGGATATATCAAATCAGCTTATTAATTTAGGTAAAATATAATACTGTGTAAAAAGCTGTACATATCGTAGAAGTCATCTTGGTCCTTGATCCAGATACTGCTTCATTTCTCTAATGCATCGAAAATGGCATACGAGTGAAATCGCACTAGTGCTGACAGCACATATCACCAATGCAACAATGAATATGATATTGCTCAAAAGAAAAATCCGATCGAAATCTGACATTGTGAATATCAGAACAAGCCGGATAGCCAGCTCAATCAAAAAGCCGACACCCCAAACTAAGGTGATAAGGATGCATAAAAGTCGAAATGTAGGTAACTCGTAATACATGAATCTGAAAAGTGGTAGCTCGACACTTTGGAAACCAAAGTTGAACTTCTTCCGAGGACTTTGCTGCTGGGCCGCTATCATTTGTCCTTCGGTGTTTCCTGGTAGAACGCTGCCTGAAGAAGTGAACTCAGCCATTTGGATTCGATCTTCTTCTTCATCATGTGGTTGACTCGCTCGTTGGATTTGTACAAAAGACGTGTCTGCACATTGAACTTCTTGTACGTCGTATGTTAAATCCGCGGGGAGAAATTGTAAACACAGCGTATACGTCAACGGGAGCATACGATACAGCTTGCCTTTCCAAGTGAGTCGGAACGGTATGAGTGTAATGAGAAAAACGACACCAATAGCACCAGTAACAATTGACTTCTCAAGTAACAGGACCTTCGCATTTTGGCTCACTACGGCAACTATGGCGGCGACAACGAATCCTGTAACAAGTAGGAGTCCAGCTCCGTCTATCTTGAAATTTACCACGAAGCTGTAGATGACGACCAGCAGCGGAGGACATCCTGCGACTAACAAAGCCCACACCGGACTTAGTGGTCCAGTTGGTTGGCGAAGCCCAAAATATAGACCCAATGGCAGACCAATTTCAAATATAACAATGGTCGCAATGCGAGGTAAAAAGGAGAGCCCCATCTTCCGATTGGAAGGAGCAATGGTCGACATCATATTTAGCAAATCTGCTTTCTGGTCGCCGACAGTAATATTAAGTCGCCCTTTCTGATGGCTCAAATGTGATTCGCCATTCCGATCCAGTTGCTGACTCTCCATCTAAAGTCGTGCGAAGTGAGAAAGCCATTACTGAGCGTGTTGAAAGCGTGGTACAACACTGCGGGAAAATCGGTTGTCGTACTTTGGTATGGCTGTGGTTTCTAAAACCTCAAAATGTGTGAATCCTTTTCTGTTTGGATGTCCTTGATCCGACATATCGTCCACGACTAGTAACGAAGTCAGGATTATGCACGCTATTTGCTATTTCAAGTTGAATCCTGTATATATATCTGATGTGTGGCTTCCATGAAAGAAACAAGAGATCGAACGAGCATATAAGTAAATAATGCAATAAGCGACATCAATGTGTACCTTTGAACGGCCACTTGTGAATAACTGTTCTGCTACCATGACACATAACGTGAAGGAAAACCGCCTAAATCCTTTCCTCGGTCACTTCTAACAAGAAGAAAGGATTGTTAATGAACAACCAGCGGGCGTTACAAGCGATACATAGCCCATCGCATAGAGTAATTGTAAGCTAGAATTACCACAGACGTGAAAGTGGCTTGTAAAACATCTGTATTACATGTTGCCGTTTCTCGTACAGCATGGCAACTCAGCAAATGTTGGTATAGTGTAATCGTAGTCATTGACGAAGTACAGATCGTTCGCTTTATCGTAAGTTCAATCAAATAATGGTCGTCAAGGAATGTAGTGTTTACTACAAAGGATCCCAATATGTAGGAGACGTTGAATGACAGCGTGATTTTGAAATTTTCCAGAGGCCCTCTGATATTATTCTATATGTCACCACCACGTTAATCACTGCATCTTTTTGCATTCTGTTCGTAGGATCAGAGTTGTCGATGACCACTCAGTAGTTCTCCCTCAGTCAGTATGTTTGTCATTATATCAGCCCTCGCTTTTGAACAACTTCTTCAACAGATGCAAGAACGGTGAATTGATAGACATTTATGACCTCTATGAGGTATGTCTCTCTAATGCTAGGCGTTCACACTCTTCATAGCGGATATGGTTTTAAGGATGAGATCTTTCATTTTTTTATAAACGAGCATCTTCAGCCGACATTTCGGAACTCATTTGTTGAATGCGAGCAAAAAGTACAGTATCTCTTTGCGCAGCTCACTATAGTCTGATTGCCTTTGCAGAAGTTGCCATTTATGGAAATGTACATATTTTTGTCATAAAAACAAATGCCATGCATCTTCCCGTACCTTTTACACCAAATGCTCCAATCGGCTATCCATAATGTCAGCCGTATACTGGAGAGCGCGTAGATGTCGCAGGGCAAGTTTGAGTCTATATAACTTAGGCATTCACGCGAGAAAATGAACTTTAAGGCTCGTCACTAAGGTCGATGTTATCATCCATAACCGAAAGTTAACTTACCTGGTCCTGGCGTTCAAATGAGCTATCACTGAGAAGGACAAATCGATTGGTGGAGTTGATGCCGCATAGGAGTGGTCGAGTTTAAATCGTTTGTATCTGGCGATGGCGATTATGAAATAGTGGGAGAATATGACATAAGAAAGTAAAATGGTGTAGAAATAGACTGAAGGTGGAAATGAACGGAATTGAGTTGGGGAAGGGTGGAATGTAGAACGACATTCATGTCATTCTCGATGAACTGGAGGTTTTGATTAATTTTTGAAACCCCGCTGGCGGCAAGATTTTGCTTGCCCTGATAGCTTTAAGGAAACTTTCATTGCGTGATGGAATGAGCGTCAGCGAGGACATAGCGCGGGAGGGACATTAAAATTGATATGTAAAGAGATTGCCTATTTAACCATTGATTTGATTTAACGACCTCGCTACCTGTAGTACACAGTTTTTATAAGTGCTCATGTTAATAACTTACACTGTTAAGTACAGTCAGTTTTTTGTAAGCGCTAAGTGCTCATGCTCAATAGCTTGCACT